>NW_024396835.1:300000-421164 GCF_004115215.2 Ornithorhynchus anatinus
TCACCTGATTTCTGACAGCTATGACTGGGTCAGGAGGTACTGCACCTTAGGTTAGTGCAGCCTATTCTCTGGGAAGCAGCGTGGCCTAATGGAAAGAGGCCAGGACTGGAAGGCAGAGGACCTGGGTTCCAATCCTAGCTCTGCCAATTACTTGCTCTTTGATCTTGGGCAAGTTACTTCACTTCTCTGTGCCTCAGTTTCCTCAACTGTTAAACGGGGATTCAAAAGCTGCTCTCCCTCTTACTTAGCCTATGAGTTTCATGTGAGTCGGGGACTGTGCCTGACCTAATTAATATTTATCTACCCCAACAACTAGAACTGTGTTTGACACATAGTAAATGCTTAACAAATACCACATAAAACAGAAATAACATTGGGACAAGGAACCAGATTATCCAGTGAGATAGGTTGAAATCCTTAAGTCCAATTGGTAACGGCCTAGGGGCAGTTTAGAGTCAATCAATGACATTTACGTGTGGATACCGTGTGCAGAGCACTGTACCAAGCACTTGGGAAAGTAGAGTGTAACAAAGTTGGCAGACATGTTCCCTACCCCCAATGAGACACTATGCACTGTAAAATCCTAATAAGAAGATCATAGGCCTGGGAGCCTGTCAATCAATCCAAGGCATTCAACAAGCACTTATTGCGTGTTGAGCAGAACACTGCACTAAACACTTGGGAGCTACAATACCACAGAGTTGGCCAAGAACTCTAGATTCTAATCTCAACTCTGCAAGTGTAGTAGTATTAGTAATAGTATTCATTCAAAATTTCTCCTTAAAGAAGTCCTCCCTGCCTAATCTCTCATTCCCTTCTTTGACCCTCCCTGCTGTGTTGTCTTGGGTCTGAGTCCCCTAAGCTCTCACCTGCTCTTCTCTCCCGTTGCACTACTACCGAACTGATGACCATATCCTTAAACTTTGTCATTTCCCCTATGTAATGATTTCAATGTCTGTCTCCCAATAGACTGCAAATTCCTCGAAGACAGGGATCATGTTTACTAACTCTACTGAATTGGATTCTCCCAAGTGCTTAGTACAGCTCAAAAAATACCATTATTTTAAGTATAAAGCACTGCACTGCGTGTAGGAAAAAAATACCCAGATGAGAACCGGACCTAATCTCTGACCCCATAGTGGTTCAAAATCTAGACTGTAAATTCATTGTGATTCATTGCAAATTAAGGGAATATGTCTGTTATACTGTTCTACTGTACCTTCCCAAGAGACTAGTACTGGAACACTTACATGAGGCGTTCAATATGACTGATTAGGAAAAAAGGAGTGGTGGGGTTCTGACTGACACATAAAGAAAAAACAATAGAAACCAAAAAAAAAATTTCTCACAAAGGGTGACTTTGGATAATACACTTAACCTTTCTGTGCAGTTTCCTCAACTGTAAATTACAGAGAAGAAACCTATTTGTCTGTGTTTTATTTTTAAGGTATTTGTTAACTGCTTACTATGAGCCAGGCACTCTACTAAACTCTAGGGTGGGTACAAGATAATCAGATTGGACACAGTCCCTCCCCCACATAGGGCTCTGCCTCAGTTTCCTCATCGGTAAAATGGGGACTTAGACTAAGAGATGTTAAGTGAATTGCCCAAGGTCACACAGCAGACAAGTGGCAGAGCTGGGCTTAGAACTCAGGTCCTCTGGCTCCCAGGCATGTGATTTTTCCACTAGGACTGAGGACCTCCAATGTCTTAGACTGTGAGCCCTGTGTCAGACAGACACTTTCTGAAATCATGTGAGTTTGATTGGAGATTGCTTTCCTGTGCACACCAATTATAGGCATAAATGATTTTCATCATCTAGACTAGTAAGAACCAAAGGTTCATATTAGTGGCAAACTGTCTCAAAATAATGATCCTTACTCTGAGCCTGGCAACCATAATTAACGAGTCACGACTCTCATAAATGAATCTAAGGTTCTTTCCAGAAAAATCTCTTCACAGTTCCTCTTCAATCCCTAAATGACATTAGAAAAAGTGCTTTTCTTTCCCCAGATTCAATATCCTTCCTAAAAAAATCTCAGCCACATCAACAATCATCTCAAGAGCCCTAGACATCAGTACTGACAAGATCTTTCTTAATCCAGCATGCTACACATCAAGGCATCCTAAAGAAACACTTGTAAATCCTGCCCTACAAGGGCCTATAACAATGCAACTCTGGTGAATAAAACTGCAATGAGAGTGAACTACCTTAAGACCAGAAGAGGAAATTGTGATGGCTTGGAATTAGCATCGGATTTAACTACTAATTTAACTCACAAAAACCACTCTTTTTGAAGCCAGAACTAGGTAAACAAGTATTGATGGGATGCTCACCTTCTTTGGCCTTCCTCTGTGGTCAAGGTGTCAGGCTGGAATGCACCTATGACATCACTCCATTACCCACACACACCCTGTGTTCTAGAATGACTGAAGCTTTGCGAGGTACCATCTCTCTTATCCTTTAATCGGTGGTATTTATTTTCATTTATTATTAATGAGAATGAGAAGCAGCATGTCTTAGTGGATAGAATCCAGGCCTGGAGTCAAAAGGACTTGGGTTCTAATCTCAGCTCTGCCACAGATTCTGCTATGTGACCTTGAGCAAATCATTTATTTTCTCTGTGCTTCAGTTTTCTATAAAATAGGGATGAAGATTGCGACTCCCAAGTGGGACAGGGACTGTGCCCAACTTGATTAGAACCCAGGTCCCTATTACTCCTCAGCCTGGGCTCTTTATTATTAATAATAATAATTCTAATTGTGGTATCTGTGAAGCAGTTACTATGTGCCAGGCACTGTACTAAGGACTGGGGTGGATACAAGTAAATTGGGTTGGACACATTCCCTGTCACATGTGAGGCTCACAGTCTCATTCCCCATTTTACAGATGAGGTGACTGAGGCACAGAGAAGTGACGTGACTTGCCCAAGGTCACACGGCCGATATGAGAGCCCATGCCTTCTGACTCCCATACCTGTGCTCTATCCACTACACCATGCTGCTCTTTCCCCTGGGACACCTATTGAACACTCTACTAAGTGCTTAGGAGAGTACAATGTAGCACTTAGAACAGTGCTTGGCACATAGTAAGCGCTTAACAAATACCATCACTATTATTAAATTGTAGATCTACACAGTAGATCTAAGTACAAAGTAGATGTAAGTGTGTAGATCTAAGCACAGCACAACATACAATGTATCTGCAGAGTTGGTAGATAGATTCCCAGCCCACAAAATGCTTCCCCTGTTTTGGCCAGGATCCTGCCCTCAAGGGATTAAGGCACACAGGGGTGTTTGGAAGAGATGGCCAAGGGACAGGAAGGGAACAGAGGAAGAGTCCTCATCATCATCAGTAGTATTTATTGAGTGCTTATTCTGATCAGAGCATTATTCTAAGCATTTGGAAGAGTACATACAACAGAGTTTGTAAGGACATTTCCTGCCCACTGGGAGCTTACAGTCTAGAGGGGAAGATGGTCATTAATATTAATTGGCAATTTATAAAATATAATTTATAAACATATAAATACTGTGGAGCAAATATCAAATACCAGAGGGTCATACATCCAAGTGCTCAGATGATGCAGAAGGGAGAGGGATCCACGGGAAAGAGGATTTAATTGGGGAAGACCTCTTGGAGGAAAGATGACCTTAATTGTGCTTTGAAGGTGGTGAGAGTGGTGGTCTAGTGTGCATGAAGGGGGAGGGAGTTGCAGGGTGAGAAACAGAATGAGAAGCAGTGTGGCCTACGAGATAGAGAACAGGCCTGGGAGTCGAAAGCATCTCAGTTCTAATCCTGGCTCCACCACTTTTCCAGTATGTGACCTTGGTCAAATCACATAACTTCTTTGTCCCTTGGTTACCATATCTGTAAAATGGGGATTAAGATTGTGATCCCCTTGTTGGACATGGACTGTGTTCAACCTGATAAGCTTCTATCTACCCCAGTGCTTAGTACAGTGCCTGACACTTAGTAAGTGCTTAATGAATACCAAAACAAAACAAAAAATAATGTGGGAGTCCCTCAAGGCTGAGCCCTGGGTCCCTTTCTATTTTCCATTATCACCCACTCCCTCGGCTTCAGCTACCATCTCTTCGTGGATGACTCTCAATCAGAAGCCAGGCTCAGCCCTGAGACCTCTCTCTTCCTCTCATTTCCTCCTCCTTTCTGGACATCTCTCCTTGGGTTATAATTAATAATTATGCTATTTCTTCAGTACTCACTATATATCAACAACTGTTCTAAGCGCTGGGTAGATACAAGTTAATCAGGTAGGATAGGATCCCTGTCCCACTTGGTGTTCATGCCTAAGTAGGAAGCAGTACAGACTTAAGTGTTCCACTGATACTTGTCCAAAGCAGAACTCCTTATCTTCCCACCCAAACCCTCATCTCTCTCTCACCTACATCTCTAGAGTGTAAGTTTGTTATGGCTAGGGAATATGTCCATTAATTCTGTTGTACTATACTCTCCCAACCATTTACTACAGTGCTTGGCACATAGTAAGTGCTGAATGAATACCCCTGATGGATATTCAGGCTTTCCCCGAAGAGTTTTGGTTCTGCCTTCACAACATCACAACAATCTGCACCTTCCTCTCCATCCAGTGCTCTGCACACAGTAAGTGCTCAATAAATACAATTGAATGAATCCAAACTTCAACCACTCTGACTCAAGCACTTAATATATCCAAACTTGACTACTGCATCAGCCTCCTCGTTGACCTCCCTGCCTCCTGTATCTCGACTCTCCAGTTCACACACCACTCTGCTGATCAGATCATTTTTACTAAAGCAAAGTTTAGCCCACCTCCATCAATCATCATTCACCTCTAGGTCTCTCTCCAGCACTTCTGCTGCTCCTTGGAGAAAGGATTGGGGAGCAGGTAATAACTAGATTGATGCTGATTAGCCCAAAGCTCTCACCTAATGCACAGTAGCCTCTCACCTAGTAAATATTACCACCTATATTAAATATTAATCCTAGTGTAAAGAGCATGGCTCTGGGAGTTGGAAGGACCTGGGTTCTAATCACCATCTGGCTTCGGGTCTGCTGTGTGACCTTGGACAAGTCACTAAATTAAACTTCTCTATGCCTCTCACTCCCTCCTAGTTAGAATGTGAGCCCCAGGTAGGCCAGGGACTGTGTCCAGCCTAATTAACTTGTATCTATCCCAGAAGTTAGAACTATGCTTCATCGTAAGGGCTTAAGAAGTACTATCATTATTATAATGATTATTTTCTGGGGGAGTGTAAAATGGGGAGGAGGGTAAGGCAATGAGGCCAAATGCTTAGAACACAGGCCTGGGAGTCAGAAGGATGTGGGTTTTAATCCCAGATCTGCCATTTGTCTGCTGGGTGACCACGGGCAAGTCACTTCACTTCTCTGGGCCTTGTTTGCTTCATCTGTAAAATGGGGATTAAGACTGTGAGCCCCATGCAGGACAGGAACTGTATCCAAACTGATTAGCTCCTATCTATCCTAGTGTTTAGAACAGTGACTGGCACATAGTAAGTGCTTAACAACAACAAAAAAGGGCAGGGAGAGGTTAGGATACCATGGTGAGTAGAAAATGTAGGGAGATTTATTCTTCCCTACCTAAATTCTCCCCCATCTACGTGTGATGGTCCAGGACTGAGAGGTGCCTGGCCCTAAATTTCCCAAGACCGAGAAAATATCTCCAGCCTGATCCACCAATGACAGATAGAAAAGTTTTTCTAATGATAATGATGACTGCGGCGTTTTGTTAAATGTTCACTTTGCGAACCCCATGTGGGACAGAGACTGTGTCCAACTCAACTGTGCTCGCCCAAGTGCTTAGTACAGTGCTCTGCACATAGTAAGCACTCAATAAATACTCAGAGCATAGAATAGTGCCTGAAACAAATACCTCACTTAAAATATCACACTCATAATATCCCAAGCACTGCACTAAGCACTGGGGTAGATGCAAGTCAGGTCAGACACAGCACCTGTCCCACAAAGAGTTCACAGTCTAAGTAGGAAGCAGCGTGGCTCACTGGAAAGAGCACGGGCTTTGGAGTCAGAGATCATGGGTTCGAACCCCGGCTCGGCCACTTGTCAGCTGTGTGACTTTGGGCAAGTCACTTAACTTCTCAGTGCCTCAGTTCCCTCATCTGTAAAATGGGGATTAAGAGTGTGAGCCCCAAGTGGGACAACCTGATTCCCCTGTGTCTACCCCAGCGCTTAGAACAGTGCTCGGCACATAGTAAGTGCTTAACAAATACCAACATTATTATTATTATTATTAGGAGGGAGAATGTATATTGAATCCTCGTTTTACAGATGAGCTAACTGAGTAACAGAGAAGTGACTTGCTCAAGGTCACAGAGCAGACAAGTGGCGAAGCAGCGATTAGAACCCAGGTCCTTCTGACTTCCAGACCGAGGCACTCCCCTGAGGGGCTGCCCTTTGAACCCCCAAACCGTTGTTTGTGACCCCAGATCTGGGACCAACGGGATGAAAGAATCTTCCACTCCAACCCAGAGCTGCAACATGTAGACAGAAAGAAAAGTCTGCACCAGTGCCAACCCCAGTGATCAATACTCCAAACAACCAACAGAGGCATAAATGGATCCAAGGTAAACATTTCCTGGCTCGGAACTGCTCTTTCCAAATTTCACTGTTTCTAAGAAAGCACAGCCAGACTGAGGAAAGCTTGGAAAATTCAAATTCAAAAATCTTTCCCAAATCCAAACTCTTGTAAACAATGCCAGCCAGGCGCTATTCAGTCAGTATGAATCAAGTGGACGGGCGGTCTCAGGACCTTTCACTTCCCATTACAGAGGCAGGGGAGAGATCAGCAGAGCATTGAACACCGGCAATCTGGAAACACAACAACATTGATAATTGGGGTATTTGTTCATCAATCAATGGTATTTATTGAGTGCTCAGTGAGGGATGCAGCATGACCTAGTAGAAAGAGTAGGGGCCTGGGAGTCGGAGGACCTGGGTTCTAATAATTATAATAATAATAATGATAATGATAATAACATTGGCATTTAAGCGCTTACTATGTGCCAAGCACTGTTCTAAGCACAGGGGTAGATACAGGTAATCAGGTTGTCCCACGTGGGGCTCACAGTCCTCATCCCCATTTTACATATGAGGTAACTGAGGCACAGAAAAGTTAAGTGACTTGCCCAAGGTCACAGAGCTGAGAAGTGACAGAGCCAGGATTAGAACTCTCGACCTCTGACTCCCAAGCCCTTGCTCTTTCACTAAGCCTGCTGCTTCTCAGTTGTCTGCTCTGTGACCTTGAGCAAGTCACTTCTCAGTGTCTCAGTTTCCTCATCTGTAAAATGGGAATTAAATCCCACTCCCTCTACTTAGATTCTGAGCCTCATGTGAGACAGGGACTATGTCCCAACTGAATATCTTGTATTTACCCCAGAGCTTGGAACAGTACTTCTCATAAAGTAAGCCTTTGAGAAATACCATAATTGTTATTAGTACTCTCCCCAGCACTTAGAACAGTGCTCTGCACACAGTATGCACTTAATAAATACGACTGACTGACTATTGTTTGTGTACACAGCACTGCATTAAGAACTTGCAAAAGTACAATACAAGAGACTTGACTCACAGTCTGCAGGGGGCATTAAAGTAGATTAAGGATAGGGGAAATCTCCTCCTCCTCCTCAAGGGTCGGTTCTTGGCCCTCTTCTGTTCTCCATCTACACTCACTCACTTGGTGAACTCATTTGCTCTCATGGCTTCAACTATCATCTCTATGCAGATGACACACAAATCTACATCTCTGCCCCGTCCTCTCCCCCTCCCTTCAGGCTTGTATCTCCTCCTGCCTCCAGGATGTCTCTCCCTGGATGTCTGCCCGCCACCTAAAACTCAACATGTCCAAAACTGAGCTCCTCATCTTCCCTCCCAAGCCCTGTCCTCTTCCTGACTTCCCTATCACCGCAGATGGTACGACCATCCTTCCCGTCTCTCAAGCCCGCAACCTCGGTGTCACCTTTGACTCGGCTCTTTCATTCACCCCACACATCCAATCCGTCACCAAGACCTGCAGTCTCACCTTTATAATATCGCCAAGATCCACCCTTTCCTCTCAACACAAACAGCTATCTTACTGGTAAAGGCTCTCATAATATCCCGGCTGGATTATCGTGTCAGCCTTCTCTCTGGTCTCCCTTCCTCCTGTCTCTCCCCGCTCCAGTCTATTCTTCATTCTGCTGCCCGGATCATCTTTCTGCAGAAACGCTCTGGGCATGTCACTCCCCTTCTTAAAAACCTCCAGTGGTTGCCTATCAACCTCCGCACGAAACAAAAATTTCTCACTCTAGGCTTCAAGGCTCTCCATCACCTTGCCCCCTCCTACCTCTCCTCCCTACTCTCTTTCTACTGCTCACCCGGCATGCTCCGCTCCTCTGCCGCCCACATCACCGTCCCCTGTTCTTGCCTATCCCGTCGTCGACCCCTGGGCCACGTCTTCCCGCAGTCCTGGAAAGCCCTCCCTCCTCACCTCCACCAAACTAATTCTCTTCCCCTCTTCAAAGCCCTACTGAGAGCTCACCTCCTCCAAGAGGCCTTCCCTGACTGAGCTTCCCCTTTTCCCTCTGCTCCCTCTGCTGCCTCTCTACCCGCCCCCTTTACATCCCCTCAGCTAAGCCCCCTTTTCCCTCCCTTTTCCTCTGCTTCTCCCCTTCTCCCTTCCCCTCCCCTCAGCACTGTGCTCGTCGGCTCATGTTTACATATTTTTTATTGCCCTATTTATTTTGTTAGAGATGTACATCACCTTGATTCTATTTATTGCTATTGTTTTAATAAGATGTACATCCCCTTGATTCTCTTTATTGCTATTGTTTTTGTCTGTCTGCCTCCCCTGATTAGACTGTAAGCCCGTCAATGGGCAGGGACTGTCTCTGTTGCGATTTGTACATTCCAAGCACTTAGTACACTGCTCTGCACATAGTAAGCACTCAATAAATACTATTGAATCAATGAATGTTCTAAGCACTGGGATAGATACAAGGTAATCAAGTTATCCCACGTGGGGCTCACAGTCTTAATCCCCATTTTACAGATGAGATAACTGAGGTCCAGAGAAGTTAAGTGACTAGCCCAAAGTCACACAGCTGACAAGTAGCAGAGCCAGGATTAGAACCCACAACCTCTGACTCCCAAGCCCATGCTCTTTCCCCTATGCCACGCTGCTTCTCCTAATAATGGTATTTGTTAAGCGCTTACTATGTGCCAAGCACTGTTCTAAGCACTGAAGTATATACAAAAAAAAGCTGTCAGCTGATTGTTATATTGTACTTTCCCAAGGGCTTAGTACAGTGTTTTACACATAGTAGACACTCAATAAATATGATTGAATGAATGAATAAGCTTTAAGAAGCAGTGTGGCTTGAGAGTCAGAAGGACCTGGATCACCACTTGTTGGCTGTGTGCAACCTTTGGCTGCTTAACTTTTTTAACTTCTCTGTGCCTCAGTTACCTCATCTGTAAAATGGGGGAACATGTCTACCAACTCTGTTATATTGTACTCTCCCAAGTGCTTAGTACAGCACTCTGCACACAGTAAGCACTCAATAAATACAATTAACTGATGGGAATTTAATACTGTGACTCCTAAATGGGACATGGACTGTGCCCAACCTGATAGGCTTGTATCTTCCCAGTGCTTAGTACAGTGCCTACCATATAGGAAGAGCTCAACAAATACCAGTAAAAAAAAAGTTTTCCAGATATCACATATCCCAACAATCCTAAAGCAGTATGAGAGAACCACAACTCGAGACCACTCCCTCTGCAGAAATCAGAACATGCACTCACCATCATGTCACTCCGAACAAAAGGCATTCTTATGGGCAGTTGTCTGGATGGAGGCTTGAGAAGTCCGAGGAAGGAAAATGGAAGGGAAGGTGAGGGATGGAAGTGAGAAGGGTGGGAAGAGACAAGAGTCCCTAAGGCAGAGCAAGGAGAGGGCACTTCCCTGGGCCTCATCTGCTCCTGGAGAGAAGGATGCAGGGCCCTTCATGGACCAATGGGCTGGGGGGAAAGGGACCACGGGGTGGGGGGGAGGTAGTCACCTCCTCCAGGGAGAGAGTGACCACAGAAGCAGGAGTCTGGTGACTGGCTCCAACTGCTCTCACTGCCCTGCCATGTCTTTAGGAAGTGCTTACTTTGAGTGGGGCACTGTACTAAGTGCCCAGGAGAGTATGATCCAAAAGAGTTGGGAGACACAATCCCTGCCCTCAAGGAGCTTATGGTCCAGTGACCATGTAGTAGGATGGAGGGGGACAGAGAGGAACTATAAAGGTGGGACTCCAGCTATCCTTCTCCCCTAAGCAGTGGGAGCTTACCTCAGGTCTGTCATCCGGGCAACTCAGAAAACCAGGGACCGCCTCTGAGAGTGACACACAGACAGGTAGGGGAAGAATGTGAAAAGCAGTGTGGCCCTGTGTGAGCACAGGAATGGGAGTCAAAAGGACCTGGGTTCTAGGCCTGGCTCCACCACTTGTCTGCTGTACTAGACCTTGGGCAAGTCTCTTCACTTACCTGGGCCTCAATTCCCTCCTCAGTGAAGAGGGACTAAGACTGTAAGGCCCATGAGGGACATGGACTACGTCCAACCGCATTAGCTTGTATCTACTCCAGCAATTAGTTCATTCATTAATTCATGTAGTTACTGGGTGCTTACCATGTGCACAGCATTGCACGAAGAGCTTGGGAGAATATAACATAACAACATACAGGCACATTGCTTGCCTACGACAAGTAGCGCCTGACACACAGTAAGGGCTTAACAAATACCAATTAAAAAAAACAAAAAACAAATACCATTTAGAAAACCATCACCCAAGGAATCTCCCAGAGGCCCCACTTTCCACTGGACCATCAGCCCCAAATTCTCTGGACTAAAGCTAAGATCTAACAAGGCCACAAGGAGGACGGATGCCACAAGGTCAGACCCTGCCGCTGCTCTTCATCCTAATCTGGGGGACAAACCTGTTCTGACTTTGGAGTTAAAGCCCTGGCTCATTGCCCTTGGGGTTATCGGCTCCAATTCAAAGGGAAACTGGAAAATCTAAAAATAAGAAAAATAGCCAAGATGGTTCAAAACAGATAAATGCACTTCCACTGATGAACAACAAATCTGAACTGAGCACGGGAATACCTGCTTGGGTCCAGAACCCTGGGTTTATTATTACTATCATCATTATTATCGTCATTATTATCTCTGAATCCAGGGAAGCAGCAGCATAGCCTAATGGAAAAAACGTAAGCCTAGGAGTCAGAGGACCTGGGTTCTAAATCCCAGCCCCTCCACTTGTGTGCTATATGAGTTTAAGCAAGTAACAACCACTCTGAGATTCAGTTCCCTCATCTGTAAAATGGGAATTTAATACTTGTTCTTCTTCCTACTTAGACTGTGAGTCCCATGTGGGACCTAATGATCTTGAATTCATTCAGTCATGTTTATTGAGTGCTTTTGGTTCAGAGCACTGTACTAAGCACTTGGGTGTATACAATATATAGACACATTGACACTACCCCAGCACTCGATACAAAGCTTGACAAAGAGTAAGCTTAACGAATACTCTTTCATTCATTCATTCAATTGTATTTATTGAGCACTTACTGTGTGCAGAGCACCACTAGTATTATCATTATTATATTTGTTAAACACATTATGTGTGAAGCACTTCATTAATGCGTATAGGGGAAGAGTCAGAGAGGAGGGTCTCATCTTCCCCTGCCATGTCCTAGGAGCTAATAATGATGGCATTGGTTACACGTTTACTATGTGCCAAGCACTATGCTCGGTGTTGAGGTAGGTAAGAAATAATCAGATTGGACACAGTCCCTGTCCCACATGGGATTCATAGTCTAAGGAAAAGGGAGACAGATCCAGGGAAGTGTGGTTTCATACTTCCCACCTGAAGAGCTTCTCCACAGGCCCTGTCCTCAGAGCCACTTTATCTTTCCCTAAACAGTCCAGTCTTCTCTTCCTCCCCACCTTCTCACAAAATGCCAGCAAACCGGACCACCCATCTTGGACCCTGGTCTTAGAAGGCCAAAACTAGCTATTTCACATCACCACTGACCTCCGGTTTGAGATTGTTCTTATCTCAAAGGCTGCCTGACTCAGAGACACATTCCCTGGGAATTTTTTTACACATATCACCAGAAGACCAATGACATTCACCTGAAATCAAGGGAATATTTCTTGGAAAAACTGCTGCAGATTACATCCTTTGATATCTCTTGTCATTTGAGTTTTGTCTCCAACATAGAGTGGAATAGATTAATTTTATCTAGTTTACCTAGTTTCAGCCCCCACCCATCACTCAGTTTGTAACTGCACTTCCGAAAGGTGTATTGAGAAATAGTTAGTAACGGTGCTATTTATTCAGCATTCACAAGGTACCAAGCACTGCTCTAAACACTGGGGTAGATACAAGGTAAACAGATCGTACACAGTCTCTATCCCATATGGGGCTCCCCCTCTAAGTAGGGGAGAGAACAGAAAATGAATGCCCATTTGACAGAGGAAACAGGCACAGAAATGAAGTGTCTTGCCTTAGGTCACATAGCAGACAAGTGGCAGAGAGAGGATTAGAATCCAGGTCCAATAACTCCCAGGCCTGTGCTCTTTCTACTAGGTCCCGTTGTGTCTTCTATCATCCCCGATAATATTCTACCTATCGCAGTGGTCGGCACAGTCCCTGGCCCATATCAAGCATTTAACAAATACCATTATTATTGTTATTATTACTAAATCACATGCTTGGTCAATGCAGCCCTAAGCAGTGTGGCTTAGTGGACAGAGCATGGCCCTGGGAGTCAGAAGGACCTGGGTTCTAATCCCAGCTCTGTCTCTTGTCAGCTGTGTAACCTCGGGCAAGTCACTTCACTTCTCTGTGCCTCAGTAACTTCATCTGGAAAATGGTGATTAAGATTGTGAGCCCTAAGTGGGACAGGGACTGTGTCCAACCCAATTACCTTCTATCTAGCCCCAGCACTTAGTATTCATTCAATAGTATTTATTGAGCGCTTACTATGTGCAGAGCACTGTACTAAGTGCTTGGAATGTACACATTGGTAACAGATACAGTCCCTGTCCTTTGATGGGCTTACAGTCTAATTGGGGGAGATGGACAGACAAGAACAATACCAATAAATAGAATCAAGGGGATGAATATCTCATTAAAACAATAGCAAATAAATAGAATCAAAAAGATATGACTGAGGCCCAGGGAAGTGAAGTGACTTCGCTCGATGGTATTTACGGAGCGCTTACGGTACGCACTGTCCTAAGCGCTTGACTTCCCCGAGGTCATACAGCAGATGAGTGGCAAAACCGGGATTAGAAGCCATGACTTTCTGAAGCAGCATGGTGTAACAGTAATAATAATAATAATGTTGGTATTTGTTAAGCACTTACTATGTGTAGAGCACTGTTCTAAACTCTGGGGGAGATATTGGGCAATCAGGTTGTCCCACGTGAGGCTCACAGTTAATCCCCATTTTACAGATGAGGTAGCAGACCCAGAGAAGTGAAGTGACCTGCCCACAGTCACACAGCTGACAAGTGGCAGAGCCGGAATTCAAACCCAAGCCTGGGCTCTTTCCACTGAGCCACGCTGCTTCTCAGGCCCAGTATAGCCTGGGCCTGGGAGTCAGAGGTCATGATTTCTAATCTCCGCTCCGCCACTTGTCCGCTGTGCGACCTTGGACAAGTCATTTCACTTCTCTGGGTCTCAGTTACCTCATCTGTAAAAAATGGGGATGGAAATCGGGAGCCCCACATGGGACAAGGAATGTGTGTCCAACCTGATTATCTTGTATCCACCCCAGCGCTCAGTACAGTGCCTGGCACACGCTAAGCGCTGAACAAATGCCATCATTATTATCATTATTCTCTATCCGTTCCGCCTTGCTGCAAACGACAGGGCTGGGAGGTTCTTGGAAATTCTCTCGGCACTGAGATCTCCCAAGCCCAACTGCCAGAGGGCCCGAAATGGAATTCCCAGAAGGCTTGGGAGCCGCATCCCAAGGACCAGTCGGGAAGGACGTTTGGCCGGCACGGTTTACCGCCCTCCGACTCCTGTGGGAAGAGACGACCGAGGGAAGAATGATGGACCGAACGGCTGGAGAGAAGCCAGGGCCGATAGCCTCCGTTAAGGAAAACCTGTCCGGAGATCCTTTGTACTGGGCCAGGAGGAGCGAGGAGAATTCTCAAAAGCACCGCATCTCCGCCGCTGCTCTCTCCAGTGGTGGCCTCTCCTTCTCCCACTCCTCCAGACTCACCAGTAAGGGAGGAGGCGTCGGCTTCCTCCTCTCACCCCGTTGCCGCTTCCGCACTATCCCTCCTCCCCCTTCCTTCTCCTTCGCCTCCTTCGAAGCCCATATCATTCGCCTCTACCACTCCCTCCAGATACTTGTTGCTGTCATCTACCGCCCTGCTGGTCCCACCTCCGACTTCTTCAACAACCTAGACCCCTTTCTCACCTTCCTTCTCTCCTTCTCTCTGCCCACTCTGATCCTCGGCGACTTCAACATCCACATGGATGTACCCGATGACTCCTCTGCCGCCCGCCTGCCGACCTCCTGCTCCACCATACCGCGCCCACTCACTGACTCGGTCACACCCTCGATCTCGTCATCTCCTACCGCTGCACTATCTCCTCCCTCACCAACTCTGAAATCCCTCTCTCTGACCATAACCTTCTCACCTGCCTCATTTCTCACACTCCCCCCTCCCCGCAAATCTTTGCTACTCCCCCACAGAGACCTCCGCTCTCTTGATCCCATTCATCTTTCCAAAAGCATCTCTCCTCACTTTCCACTCTCAATGATCAGATCTCCGCTCTCAACTCCACCCTCTCTACTCATCTCAACTCTCTCGCCCCCCTTTCCCTCCGCCACTCTCGCTCCACTAACCCACAGCCCTGGATCACCTCCTCTGTCCACCTCCTACGCTCCTATGCCTGAGCTGCCGAACGCTGCTGGCGAAAGTCCAAGCACCAAGCCGACCTCATATATTTCAAATTTATCCTTTCCTGCCTTAACTCTGCCCTCTCCTCCGCCAAGCAAAACTTCTTCTCCTCCCTCATCGACACCCATGCCCGTCACCCCCACCAATTGTTCCGGACCTTTAACTCTCTCCTTAAGCCCTTGTTCCTCCCCTTCCCCCATCTCTCACCCCCAATGATCTGGCCATCTACTTCATCACAAAAATCAACACAATCAGGTCTGAGCTCCCCAAAGTCACCCCTCCCCTTCTCCCCCCCGCCAACCCTCTCCCCTACTTTCCCATCCTTCCCTGCAGTATCCTCAGAAGAGATCTCCTCCCTCCTCGCAAGTGCCACACCCTCCACCTGCGCCTCAGACCCCATTCCCGCTCACTTTATAAAAACCATCGCCCCTGCCCTCCTCCCTTCCTTAACTTCTATCTTTAACCACTCAATCTCCAATGGCTCCTTCCCCTCTGCCTTCAAACATGCCCATGTCTCCCCCATCCTAAAAAAACCCTCTCTCGACCCCACTTCCCTTTCCAGTTATCACCCTATCTCCCTACTACCCTTCCTTTCCAAAATCCTAGAACAAGTCGTCTACACTCGCTGTTTAGAATTCCTTAACTCCCATTCTCTCCTGGACCCCCTCCAATCTGGCTTCCGTCCCCTCCACTCTACCAAGACTGCTCTCTCTAAGGTCACCCATGACCTCCTTCTTGCCAAATCCAATGGCTCCTACTCCATTCTAATCCTCCTTGACCTCTCAGCTGCCTGTGACACTGTCGACCATCCCCTTCTCCTCCACACCTTATCTGACCTTGGCTTCACGGACTCCGTCCTCTCCTGGTTCTCCTCTTATCTCTTGGCCGGTCATTCTCGGTCTCCTTCGCAGGCGCCTCCTCCCCCTCCCATCCTTTAACTGTTGAAGTTCCTCAAGGGTCAGTTCTTGGCCCTCTTCTGTCCTCCATTTACACTCACTCCCTTGGTGAACTCATTCGCTCTCACAGCTTCAACTACCATGTCTACGCAGATGACACACAGATCTACATCTCTGCCCTGTCCTCTCCCCCTCCCTTCAGGCTCACATCTCCTCCTGCCTCCACCTGGATGTCTGCCCGCCACCTAAAACTCAACATGAGCAAAACTGAGCTCCTCATCTTCCTTCCCAAGCCCGGTCCTCTCCCAGACTTCTCTATCACCGTGGATGGCACGACCATCCTTCCCGTCTCTCGGGCCCGCAATCTCGGTGTCATCCTTGACTCGTCTCTCTCATTCACCCCACACATCCTATCCGTTACCGAGACCTGCCGGTTTCACCTTTACAATATCGCCAAGATCCGCCCTTTCCTCTCCACCCAAACGGCTACCTTACTGCTATGGGCTCTCGTTATATCCCGGCTAGTACTGTGTCAGCCTTCTCTCTGATCTCCCTTCCTCCTCTCTCGCCCTGCTCCAGTCTATTCTTCACTCCGCTGCCTGGCTCATCTTCCTGCAGAAACGCTCTGGGCATGTCACTCCCCTTCTTAAAAACCTCCAGTGGCTGCCTAACAACCTCCACTCAAAACAAAAACTCCTCACTCTAGGCTTCAAGGCTCTCCATCACCTTGCCCCTTCCTACCTCTCCTCCCTTCTCTCTTTCTTCTGCCCACCCCGTACGCTCTGCTCCTCTGCCGCCCACCTCCTCACCGTCCCTCAGTCTCGCCTATCCCGCCGTCGACCCCTGGGCCACATTTTCCCACGGTCCTGGAATGCTCTCCTCCTCACCTCTGACAATCTAATTCTCTTCCCCTCTTCAAATCCCTACTTAGAGCTCACCTCCTCCAAGAGGCCTTCCCAGACTGAGCTCCCTTTTTCCCTCTGCTCCCTCTACCCCCCCACCACCTCTCCGCAGCTAAACCCTCTTCTCCCCCACTTTCCCTCTCCTCCTCCCCCTCTCCCGTCCCACCCCCTCAGCACTGTACTCGTCTGCTCAACTGTATAAATCTTCATCACCCTATTTATTTTGTTTAGTGAGATGACAATCACCCTGATTCTATTTATTTGCCATTGTTTTTATGAGATGTTCTTCCCCTTGACTCTATTTATTGCCACTGTTCTTGTCTGTCTCCCCCGATTAGACTGTAAGCCCGTCAAAGGGCAGGGACTGTCTCTATCTGTTGCCGATTTGTACATTCCAAGTGCTTAGTACAGTGCTCTGCACATAGTAAGCGCTCAATAAATACTATTGAATGAGTGAATGAAATGAGTTTGCCCCCATGAGCCCCCAATGACCCCTGGAAATGTACACCAAGTGGGTCAAAAGGCCCCTCCAGGCCTGAACGCAGAAATGAATAAATGAATAAATAGAAAGGGCGCTGAGGGACTGATTCGCTCTGCAAGTTTGGCCCGAAACTGGAAGTGCCAAATAAAACGGGGGAAATTCACGGTCGGAGGAAGGCGGAAAACCGAAGCAGTGAACGACACGAGAGAATTTCTTTAAAAACTCCTCGTTGGGTAAAATGCCCCATTAGGATCGATCCATATTTGGAGGGGGAGAGGCTGAAGGATAGGAAAACCACACACGGAAGGAAAATTTACACTTTCATTCATTTTGTTCTTATTGGGTGTAAACGTGAACGGAACTGCCCCCCACCTACAGAAAAAATGTGCATCACGTTCAGAGCTCCTTCTCCGAACCGAGAAGAATTATAACGACAAAAACTTTCATGATCCATCGACGGTATTCATCGAGTGCTTACTACATGTTGTGTATTGTGCTAAGCGCTTGGGAGCGTACGATACGGCAGAGTGAGCGGAAACGCTCCCTGCCCACCATAAGCTTACGTCTTAAAGGAGGAGACAGGTACTGAGGTAGATAAGCAGGTGAGAAACCAACTCCTCGAGTTGTTCAAGAAACAGAACCACTGTGCGATAAGGGACAGAGAGCAGGCTCCCTCTCCAACTACTCTCTTCCCTGAGAAACAAGGGGCGGCGCAAGGAATCCTGGATGGGGACTTGGAACCTCCCGACACCGTTACTGCTGCTAAACTGAGCGTTCAAGAGCGATGAGCTTCAGGCCATCGGCTAAGAATTGCTTTTCCCCCTCCTTCCGGTTGCCACCAAACGTTTGGCTCCGCCAGTGAACCAGGCGTGCCGACGCAACCCCCGTCTCGTGGAGCCCTCCTCCCTCTAGGGGCTCTTCTCCGTCCCCCTCCCCGAAGAGCAGACCTGGCCCGAGTAGCAGAACGGGGATTTCCCCCCAAACCCTATAAACGACGACAGGATAAGCAAGGAGAGAAAAATTGAAATTAAAGAGGCAGTCAGAGGGTGAGGGGACACGACGGGGAAGGGAAAGAGAAGCGAAGTTGTGGGGGAGAGAAGAATAAACCAACCAAACTTACTGTGCAGCTCCTGATGTATCACATCGACCAGGTTGGGCTCGTCACCCCACCAGAATATCCACAGTTCTTTGCAATCCGGTTTGACATCACGGCGCCAGACACAGAGCAAATTGGCTTGCAAGCAGCGAATGAAACTTAACAGGATGGGGTCATCCTGGGCTGGGGCCGAAATGATGGGGCCACACTCCCCATGCCCGCCAAAATTGTACCTATGCCATTTGATTCCCGTGAGTTCAGCCAGGGAGTCTGGGACATAGTAAGCACTTAACAGATTCCACAATTACTATTATTATTATATCATGCAATATATCTAGACTGCAAGCTCACCGTGGGCATGGAATGTGTCTGTTATATTATTATATTGTGAGAAAACTGATTCTCTTTTCCTCTTCAAAACCTTACTTAAAAATCACCTCCTCCTAGAGGCGTTCCCAGACTGAGCTCCTCTTCCCCCTCTACTCCCTCTGCCATCCCCCCTTTACCTCTCCGCAGCTAAAGCCTCATTTTCCCCTTTTCCCTCTGCTCCTCCACCTCTCCCTTCCCATCCCCACAGCACTGTACTCGTCCGCTCAACTGTATATATTTTCGTTACCCTATTTATTTTGTTAATGAATTGTACATCGCCTTGATTCTATTTACTTGCCATTGTTTTTACGAGATGTTCTTCCCCTTGACGCTGTTTAGTGCCATTGTTCTTGTCTGTCCGTCTCCCCCGATTAGACTGTAAGCCCGTCAAACGGCAGGGACTGTATCTGTTGCCGACTTGTTCATCCCAAGCGCTTAGTACAGTGCTCTGCACATAGTAAGCGCTCAATAAATACTATTGAATGAATGAATGAATGAATACTCTCCCAAGCACTTAGTGCAAAGCTTGGCTGAGACCACGATGTGCACAACCATTTCTTCTGACATCACAATGTGTTCTCATCCTACAATTGGGCATGGTCAGAGGAATGTCCGCTGTTTTTCCAACGTTCCTTGTGAAAAGTGTACTATAAAAACCCACAGACATCAGGGAAAGATGGGGGCATATTAAGTATATGGCCTTCTCACTCAGATCAATCAATCAAGTGGCATTAACTTAGAACCTACTGTGTGCAAAACACTGTACTGAGCACCTAGGAGAGAAAAGGGTTGGAAAACCAACCAATACTTGTCCAATCAATCAATGAATCAATGGCATTTATTGAGGGCTTACTTTGTGCTGAATGCTGTACTTAGTGCTTGGGAGAGTATAATGCAAGAGAATTAAGGGACACGTTCCCTGCCCATCACAACACCTTATAGTCTTATAGTCTTCCTGTCCACCTCAGAGCAAGAGCAACCAAGTGACAAACAGGAGATGCAGTGTAGCCTACCAGAAAGAAGCCTGGGCCTGGGAGTCAGAAGGACCTGGGTTCTAATTCCAGCTCCATCACTTGTGTGCTGTGTGACTCACTTGTGTGCTGTGTGACCTAGGGTAAGTCACAACTTCTCTGGTCCTCAGTTACCACATCTCCAAAATGGGGGCATGGGACAGGCACTGTTTCCTACTCGATTTACTTATATCCATCCCAGTGCTTAATATAGTGCCTGGCAGGAGCGCTTAACAAACACCATCATTATTCCTATTCTTATTAATTGAAATCTCCAAGATCTCAAAACACTCTGTGACTGAGACCACATCTGCCCCAGTTTCCAACAGAGAAGGATCCAAATGGAGGTTCTGGCTTTTAAATAAGGCCTCAAACAGGAAAGCATGAGTCATTTGTTTGATAATGCAAACAATAAATCATATTAAAACAAAATTTGCTTATACCTGGAAGAAAGTCCACTGTACTCTTTGATCTCACTGATCCACACCCTATCATAAAATGAGGTTACTGGGATCTTCAATCTCACTGGCAGGTTTCACATCTCTCTTTCTTTTTCTCTGCAAAGCAGGTAATTATCCCCCACAGAAATAAAAATAATCATAATAGTAGTGGTATTTGTTAAGCACTTACTGCATGCCAGGCACTTTATTAAACACAAGAGAAGATACAAGGTTGTGAGGTTGGACACAGTCCCTGTACCATATGGGGCTTCCAATCTTAAACCCCACTTTTCATTCAATAGTATTTATTGAGCGCTTACTATGTGCAGAGCACTGTACTAAGCGCTTGGGATGAACAAGTCGGCAACAGATAGAGACAGTCCCTGCCGTTTGACGGGCTTACAGTCTAATCGTGCAGATAAGGTAACTGAGGTCCCAGAGAAGTGACTTGCCCAAGGTCACACGACAGACAAATGGCAGAGCTAGGATTAGAACCCAGGTCCTTCTAACTCCCAGGCACATAGTCTATGCACTAGGCTATGCTGCTTCTCCTATTTGATCCTTGCAGTGAGGGGAGACAGAGTGGATAATCCTCTAGACTGTATACTCGCTGTGGACAGGGAATGTGTCTGTTATATTGTTATACTGTACTCTCTCAAGCACTTAGTACAGTGCTCTGCACACAGTAAGTGCTCGAAAAAATACAATTGACTAGACAGTCTTCTAGACAGTCAGCTTGTTATGGGCAGGGGATGTGTCCCCTAATTCTGTTGTACGGTATTCTCCCAAGTGCTTAGTACAGCGTTTGGCACAGAGTAAGCACTCAATAAACAGGACTTACTGACTGGACACTCCTCTAGACTGTAAACTCGTTGTGGCCAGGGAATGTGTCTGTTATATTGCTATATTATATCCTCTCAAATGTTTAGTACAGGGCTCTCCACATGGTAAGCACCCAATAAATAAAACTGACTAATTGGATGGTCTTCTAGATTGTAAGCGCTCCACAGAAGTGACGGGAAACAGCGTGGCTCAGTGTAAAGAGCCCGGGCTTGTGAGTCAGAGGTCATGGGTTCGAATCCTGGATCTGCCGCTTGCCAGCTGTGTGACTTTGGGCAAGTCACTTAACTTCTCTTTGCCTCAGTTACCTCATCTGTAAAATGGGGATTAAAACTGTCCCACGTGGGACAACCTGATTACCTTGTATCCCCCCAGTGCTTAGAACAGTGCTTTGCATATAGTAAGCACTTAACAAATACCACCATTATTATTATTATGGGGAAGGTGCCTGCCTGTCCCCTGGGGGGAGATTGGGTGGGCCAGCCATGTCCGGTACCAGACCCCTTCACCACCAAAGGGAATGACAACGGGACCAAGTGGGAAAGGAGGCCTGGGCCATGGCAGCACCAGGGAAAAGGGGAAGACCAATAGACTTTTTTGTTTTTAAGGACGTGTTAGGAGCTTGCTACGAGCCAGGCACTGTTCTAAACACTGGGGTAAATGCAAGCTAATCAGGTTGGACGCAGTCCATGTCCCATGTGGGGCTCACAGTCTTAATCCCCATTTTATAGTTGAGGGAACTCAGGCACAGAGGAAGTGAAATGACTTGCCCAAGGTCACACAGCAGCCAAATGGCAGAGCTGGAATTAGAACCCAAGTCATTCTGACCCCCAGGTCCAGGCTCTATCAACTAGGTCATGCTGCTTCTCTGAAATTTATTGCCATTGTTCTTGTCTGTCTGCCTCCCCCGATTAGACTGTAAGCCCGTCAAATGGCAGGGACTGTCTCTCTGTTGCCGACTTGTTCATTCCAAGCGCTTAGTACAGTGCTCTGCACATAGTAAGCGCTCAATAAATACTATTGAATGAATGAAATGTTTTGGCAGCAGGAGCTAATTTTTGCAGTGGAAATATTGGGACCAGTTTTACTCCTTTTCCTACTCCACAATGTCCCTCTTTGTTTTCATACTCAATATAGTTACTTACTACAGCAACTGGTTGCTCATCCTTTAGCATCAAAGAGAAAAGGGGGCAAGTCACATCACTTCTCTGTTACCTCATCTTTACAGTTACCTCATCTGTAAAATGGGGATTAAGATTGTAAACCACGTGGGCTATAGACTGTGTCCAACCAGACTACCTTGCATCTACCCTAGCACTTAGTGCAGGTCCTTACACATAGTAAGCGCTTAACGAATAATACCAAAAAAAAATAAAGCATCCTTCTCAGCTAGTAGCTTAAGACATGGTGAAAGCATGGTTTAAAACAACTCAAAAATGGATAAAAGTCAAACAGGCTTTGCAGGATCTCATTCGCCAAGGGGTAGGGGACCAGTGCTTAATATTCATCCACCCTCAGCTCCACAGTTCTTCTGTACCTATTTTAAAGTATACATTATGAATGATTCATATTAAAGACTGTCTCCCCCTCAAGACCAGAAGTGCATTGTGGGCAAGGAATGCATCTGCAAACTCTGTTGTATTGTACTTTCCCAAGCACTTTGTACAGTGCTCTGCCCATAGTAAGCATTCAATAATGTCACTGATGATGATGACGATAAAGCAGAACTTCAGATTTGAATCAGTAGATCAATGGCATTTATTGAGCACTTACTGTTAGCAGTGCACTGTATTAAGAGTTTGAGAGAGTAAAATCTAACAATTTAACAGACATATTGCTTCCCAAGAAGACCTTACAGGCTAGAGGATTTATGGCAATTGTTCATAACCTGAGAACATATTTACACCTCTCCCCAGGGATCTTGCTTTGGCTTAGCCAAAGACCCTCACCACAGGAAGCCAACCAGAGCACCCCCTCACCCAAAAGCAGGAGCATATCTCAGCCAGACCAGGCTGCCAAGCCTGCATTTGTTTAATCCCTGGTGGAGGACACTCAACAACCTCCCACAACCTCCCACTGCAATCCAGCCATTTAATTTATGGAGTGTCTCTGCTTTGATGAGTTCAAAGCACTTTACAAGCCATCTATTAACCCCTGCCAGGCCCACCCACCCACTACGGCCCCCATCCCTACCCAGCTATCTGATCTGGGTGCCTACAGTTGGTACCTGCTGTTTGTAATAATAATACCTATGGTATTTGTTAAGTGCTTATTATCTGGCCAAGGTCTCTACTCAACGCTGGGGTAACGCAAGATAATTAGTTCCCAAATGGGGCTCATTGTCTAAGTAGGAGAGAGAACAGGTATTGATTCTCCATTTTGCAGATGAGAGAACCGAGGCACAGAGAAGTTAAGACAATCTGGTCCCAAATGAAGCTCGTGGCCTAAGTGGGAAGGAGAACAGGGATTGAATCTCCATTTTGTAGATGAGGGAAGTGAGGCAAAGAGAATAATAATAGTAACTGTGGTATCTGTTAAGTGCTTACTATGAGCCAAGCACAGTACTAAGCACTGGGGTGGATACAAGGAAATTGGATTAGACACAGTCCCTGTCCCTCTTTGAGGCTCACAGTCTTAGTCCCCATTTTACAGATGGGCTAACTAAGGCCCAGAGAAGTAATGTGATTTGCCCAAAGCCACACAGTAGAGAAGTGGTGGAGCTAAAATTAGAACTCAAGACCTTCTAACTCCCTGGCCCGGGCTTTATCCACTAGGCCATTAAGTGACTTGCCTAAGGTCACACAGCAGGTGAGCAGTGGAGTCAGGATTAGAATGTGGGTCCTCTGACTTCCAGGTCCCTACTCTTTCCACTAGGCCATGCAGTTTCTCTAATAAATTAATTGTACTGAACACTTACTGTGTTTACAGCACAGTACTAAGACCACAGGAGAGTACAATACAACAGAGTTAGTAGAAACAATTCCTGCCCCCAAACTCTGTTTCCATTACTAGGCAGCAGCTAGATTTTGGGCCCACCCCATTCCCACAGAGCACAAGTAAGGCAAGAAATGAGCATCACCCTTCTCAATCCCACAGAGGCTAACAAGGATCTGCTCAAAGCCACACAGGAAGGGCCCTGTGTGAGAAAAAAGGAGAAAAGTTTTGTCCACATGATATTAGAACCACACCAGAACCTTCAAATTATAAGTTTTAAATTATTTTGTCATTTGTACTGTAGACAGTAAACTCCCTATGGGCAGGGAGAACATCTACCAACTCTGGACATACCTTCCCAAACCCTTAGTACTGTGCTCTGCACACAGTAAGATCTCAATAAATACCACTTACTGATTGATTTCCCCAACCTTAAAAATAACCCCGAAAAACCATTCCTTGTTCAGGGATTTAAGAGACAAAAGTTCCAATCCTGTCTCTGCCACTTTCCTGCTGTGTGACCTTGGCCACATTATTTAACTTCTCTGGGCCTCGATTACCTCATCCGTTAAAAAATGTAAAGACTTGCGAGCACTCTGTGGGAACGGAACTGTATCCAAACTGACAAATGGTGCCACAAGGGCTCACAGACTAAGTAGGAGGAAGAACTAATATCAAATCCCCATTTTGCCAATGAGGGAACTGAGGCCCAGAGAAGTGAAGTTGACTTGCCCAAGGTCACACAGCAGGTAAGCAGCAGAACTGGGATAAGAACCCAGATCCCCTAACTTCCAGGCCCATGCTCTTTCTGCTAGGCCACGCTGCTTCCCTTAGAAGATTAATCCCAATCCTCCAGGAGTTTGCAACCTAGTGGCAGGATGGGGGGGGAGGGGGAATCTTGCTGATGAGAGGGGTCCCTAATTCTTGAGACCTATCCAATCTCTTGACAGGTGACATCATCTCTGACACTTTAGCAGTGACACACAGATGTAACCGGACTTCATCCGAGAGGAGATAGAAAGATGGAGCAGTTTGCCAGTAACCTCCTGGTCATTATCCTTGGCGTTTTTCCAGTCCCCCCTTCTGGCCCTTACCTCTCTCACTAGTCAGTCAGGTCACAGTCTCTCTCTCTCCTTTTCCCTCTCTCTTCATTATCTCCTTGTCCTGTATCCACTGCAGGTTCTTCAAACTTTTTCTTTTCTTCCTTCTCCATCATCCGATTGGATTTTCTTCTTTCCTGTCAGCATTTGCCCCTCTAAATCAATGGCATTTACTGAGCACTTACTATGTACAAAGCACTGTAATGAGCACTTGGGAGAGTCCAATGCAACAGAATTAGCAGATCCAGTCCTTCTCCTGGAGGTTCAGCTGTTCTGGATCTTCCAATTGGCTTGCAGTCTCTTACCTACATTTCCCCCAGCACCCAGCATTCTCTGCCTCAGCCACTCTTCCTCCCTAAGGGTTTACCCTCCCACCCATCCTCCCTGACCCCTTTCAACTTTCTTCCCTATGGTCTCTTTCTGCACTCTGCCATCACTACGCCTTTCTCATTCTGGCCAATCAATCAATGGTATTTATTGAATGCTTACTGTGTGCAGGGCACTGAACTAAGTGCTTGGGAGAGTGCAATAGAAAAAAGTTGATAAACACATTCTCTGTCCACAATGAGCTCACAGTTCTTAGGGGTCTATCTTGCTCTCCTCTGTCTTCCCCTCACCGCTCCACCTGCAGAAGACGAAGAGACACATTTTCTGTTGTACTGTACTCTCCCAAGTACTTAGTACCTTCCCCATTCCCTGCCCCAGTGACTCAGACAACTACCTTATTGAAAAAATTGAAACTATCAGGTGTGAACTCCCTAAAATCTCCCCTGCCCCTTCTTCAACTCTCCCATTTTTCCCATCATTATTTCAAAAGGAGATCTACTGCCTTCTCTGAGAATCTACCCACTCCACCTGTACATCTGACCCTATCTCTTTACACACTATCAAAACACTTGACCCCTCTTTTAAGAGCCATCTTCAACTGTTCACTCTCCAATGGCTTCTTCCCTACTGCTTTCAAACATGCCCATGTCTCCCCTATCCTAAAAAAACCCTCCCTTGACCCCATTAATCCCTCCAGTTTTTGACCCATCTCCCTCCAAACCATTCCTCTCCAAACTCCTTGAGCAAATTGCCTATGCCCACTGTCTCAAGTTCCTCTCCTACAATTTTGTCCTTGACCCCCTCCAACCTGACTTGCATTCCCTTCACTCCATAGAAACCATCCTTTCAAAGGTCACAAATGATCACCTTTTTGCCAAGTCCAACGGCCACTACTCCATCCTAATCCTCCTTATCCTCTCAGCTTCTTTTGACAATGTCGACCATCCCTTTCTCCCGGAAACATTACCCAGGCTCAGTTTCACTGACACTGTCCTCTCCTGGTTCTCCTCCTATCTCTCTGGCCTCTCACTTTCAGGGTCGTTCGCAGGCTCCTCCTCTGCCTTCCACCCCCTAATGGTGGGGGTTCCTCAAGGTTCAGTTCTAGGACCCCTTCTATTCTCCATTTATACCCAATTCCTTGGAGAACTCATTTGCTTACATGGCTTTGACTACCACTTCTATGTGGATGATACCCAAATCTACATCCCCCACCCTGATCTCTCTCCTTCCATGCAATCTCGTATTTCCTCCTGCCTTCAAGACATCTCTACCTGGATGTCTTGTCATCATCTCAAACTTAACATGCCTAAACCAGAACTCCTTATCTTCCCACGCAAACCCTGTCTTTCCCCTGACCTTCCCCATCACTCTAAATGGTACTACCATTCTTCCTATCTCACTAGCTGTAAACTCTGTGCTATCCTTTATTCCTCTCTCTCATTCAACCCATATTCAATCCATCACTAAATCCTGTTGGTTTGACCTTTATACATTGCTAAAATCCACCCTTTCTTCTCCATCCAACCTATCTTGCTAATCCAAGCATTTATCCTATGCCAACTTGATTACTATATCAGCCTTCTTATTGACCTCCCAGCCTCCTGTCTCTTCCAACTCCAATCCATACTTCACTCTGCTGCCCAGATCATTTTTCTACAGAAACTTTCAGACCATGTTTCCTCACTCCTCAAGAACCTCCAATGGTTGCCCATCCACTTCCACATTAAACAAAAACTCCTTACCATTGGCTTTAAAGAACTCAATCAACTTGCCCCCTCCTACCTAACCTCATTACTCTCCTACTACTACCCAGCCCACACACTTCACTCCTCTAATGCCTACCTATTCACTGTTCCTCGATCTCGTCTCTCTCTCTGCCAATCTGTCGCCCACGTCCTGCCTCTGGCCTGAAATGCCCTCCCTCCTCATATCTGTCAGACACTTACTCTCCCCCATTCAAAGCCTTATTGAAGACACATCTCCTTCAAGAGGACTTCCCTAAATAAGCTCCCTTTTCCTTTTCTTCCACACCCTTCTGCATCTTCCCGAGTTGCTCCCTTTATTCACAATAATAATAATAATGTTGGTATTTGCTAAGTGGTTACTATATGCCGAGCACTGTTCTAAGTGCTGGAGTAGATACAGGGTAATCAGGTTGTCCCACGTGAGGCTCACAGTCTTAATCCCCATTTGACAAATGAGGTAACTGAGGCGCCGAGAAGCAAGTGACTTGCCCACAGCTGACAGGTGGCGGAGCCAGGATTAGAACCCCTGACCTCTGACTCCTAAACCCATGCTCTTTCCACTGAGCAACGCTGCCCCACCCCCAGGCCCACAGCACTTATGTACTTATCTGAAATTGTATTTATTTATATTGATGTCTGTGTTCCCCACTAGATTGTAAACTCATTGTGGGTAGGGAATGTGTCTGTTATATTGTACTCTTCCAAGCACTTAGTACAGTGCTCTGCATATGGTAAATGCTCAATAAATATGATTGACTACAGTGTTCACAGTAAGCACTCCATGAATACCACTGACTGACTGATTGATTGACTGACCACCCGGCTTGAAGAAAGCTGGGCTCTTGGACCAGGGGAGAGGTGTTGCTAAGAGGTGACAGCAGCCCCTTATCGAGGGGATGTTTTTGGTGTTAATGGCATTTGTTAAGCACTTACTATGTGCCAGGCACTGTACTAAGTGCCGGGGTAGATACAAGTTAATCAGGATAGACACATTCCATGCCCCACATGGAGTTCAGTCTTAATCCCCACTTTATAAATGTGGGAACTGAGGCACAGAGAAGTAAAGTGACTTGCTCAAAGTCACACAGCAGACAAGTAGCAGAGCCAGGATTAGAATTCAGGTCCTTTTGACTTCCAGGCCTCTTTTCTATCCCCTAGGCCATGCTGTTTTTCAGTTTGTATGTATGCAGGTACATAGCGCGGTAACAATGCTTCAGGGCCCAGTCAGGAGTGCCAGTTCCATGGTTATGGGAGGAAGGGGGCACCCTTTGAACCCATTAGTCAGATAGGGTCAAAACAGAGCCCCCTGTCAATAGGCCGTGACTCCCCTGCCTAGCCCGCCAGCCCCCAGCTGGATTTCTCTCATGGCAGCAGCCCTGCAGGAGATAAGCCAGGTCCCAGGCTCTTTCTCAGTAACCCTCAGGGACAGAAGGGTGACGGGGCTCAGGAACCGCTGTGTCTCTATAGTCCCACGAGCCTGCCGAACATGTGCCCGGCTCACTCTCCCACTACCCCCTGAGAAACTGTGACCCTGGCACTGCAGCCACATCTGAGGGCCTGCGGGACTGCAGGGCAGGACTCCCTCCCCTTCCTCTCCCGCTTCCAAGTAGAAGGTGAGGTCTCCCTCCCCTTTTTCTCCCATTTCTAAACCCTGCTCTGCTTCCCCCTGTGGGTTGTCAGCTCCTTGGGGACAAAACCAGGTGTTTTACTTTTTAGTGTTCTCTCCCAAGATCTTAGCACAGTCCTCTGCATACAAGAGGTACTTCATAAATACCATTGATTGACTTTCCCCTTGGGCCACAGACTTTCCAAGCCTTTCAGGTGAAATTGGTGCCTGTATGTGCATTTGGTCCATCAAATCTACTAAACCAGCAAGGTTTTGTTTTTTGTTTTTTAAATGGTATTTCTTGAGTGCTTACTATGTGTAAAGCACCATTCTAAGTACCAGAGTAATCAGGTTCGACATAATCCTTGTCCCATAGGTCAAACTCTAAGGAGGAGGAAGAACAGGTCCCCATTCTGCAGTTGAGCAAAATGAAGCACAGAGAAGTGCTCAAGGTCACACAGCAGGCAAGTGGCAGTGGCTCTATGTTTTTTCTTTCCTTTGTAATTTGTATGTGGGTGTGAATGTGTGGGGCGGGGAGGTGTTGGGGAACATAGGCAGTGAATAAACCTGATTAACTGATTCTCCTGCAGCATTAAAAGGTTTTTCATTGCTTGCCTTCTGATCCTGTGTCAGAAGAGCCTGTGTTTAATGGCACCCAGTTTGACATAAAGTACACCCACTGGCTGTCACCACTGAAGCAAGCTTAATACCCATGGTCATGAATAAATCCAAACACCATGGTGGGAGGAGAAACAAGTGCTCTTTTAGCCTTGCTTCATCTGTCACCATCTTTTGCTGCTCAGGGATCAAGTCTGCCTACTCTACTGTGCTTTTACAGGTGCTCAGTACAGAGCTCCATACACAGTCTTCTGACGTCGAGTTGTTTCCAACCCATAGTGATACCACGGACACATTTTAAACTGTAAGACCATTGCTGGGCAGGGATTGTCTCTATCTGTTGCCGAATTGTACATTCCAAGTGCTCAGTACAGTGCTCTACACACAGTAAGGGCTCAATAAATACGATTAAAATCAATGAATGAATGCATCTCATCCAGACCACCCCGCTCTCCAACTGCAATTGTTCTGGTAGTATAGCCATAGAATTTTCTTGGGAAAAATACGGAAGTAGTTTACCACTGCTGCCTTCCATGCAGTAAACTTGAGTCTCCGCCCTTGACTCTCTCCCATTCTGCTGCTGCCCAGCATGGGTGAGTTTTGTCTTGTAGCAGATGGCTTTACACTCGCTAGCCACTGTCCAAGCTAGGAATGGAATGGATAGGCCTCTGTTTGATTCTCCCTCCCATAGCCAAGACTGGTAGAGGACTGGAAACTCTCCAGGTGCAAACCTGAGAGGGGACCATCCACAGTAGGCCCTCAAATAACCGAGAAGCAGCATCAAGTAGTACAGGCCTGGGAAATGGAAGGTTATTTGTTCCAATCCCGGCTCCACCACTTGTCTGCTGTGTGGCCTTGGGCAAGCCACTTCACTTCTCTGGGTCTCAGTTACCTTATCTGGAAAATGGGGAGCAAGACTCTGACTCCCATGTGGGATAGGGACTGTGTCCCACCTGATTTGCTTGTATCTGCCCCAGTGCTTAGTACAGTGCCTGGCACATAGTAAGTGCTTAACAAAAACCATATTTATTACTATTATTATTATGATCCATCCCACCATTTAGTACAGTGCCTGGCACATAGTAAGCATTTAACAAATTCTACAATTATTATTATCATCATCCCTCAGACTCTGGCAGCCTGGCTTTCTCTAATACCATGTCCAAGCCTGATGCTGGGGTGTTTGCTTGCCAAGCTCCCTCTTGAGCGGGTCACAAGATTGCCTGTCCACCTGAGCCCAATCCTCTTTCCCTGTCTTTTTCACCTGTCACCTTTTCACCTCCCTCTGTTGAATTTCTGCTCATTCCTTGCCCTGGGGGACAGTCCTAAACCACTATGCTTCTGCATCACATGTTCCAACTTGCATGCTTCCAGGCTGAATGGCATTTTTCTACCCCTGATGCCTATTTACAGCCTATTATATTATTTGATAATATTTGCCTGCTCCCTCTTAAATCGTGGTGGAATTTCAGCAGCAGCAGTCCACAAACCTTTTCCCATAGCCTATTATTCATTTAGAGCTGAGTGTCTGTATGACACAATCCAACTTCCTGCTCTGTTACCTTTTGTTTTTTATGGTATTCATTAAGCATTTACTCTGTGCAGGCCCTTACTAAGCTCTGAGGTAGATACAAGCTTATCAGGTTAGATCCAATCCATGTCCCACATGGAGCTCAAAGTCTTAATCCCCATTTTACAGCTGAGGTAATTTAAAGACAGAGAAGTTAAGTAGCTAATTTAAAGACAGAGAAGTAGCTTGTCCAAGGTCACAAAGCAGACAAGTGACAGAACCAGGATTAGAACTAAGATCCTCTTACTCCCAGGCTTATCTGCACTCTAATAAGATGATGCTGCAAGAGCCAGGTAAGTATCTGAAAGGACGAGATAACCTTAAAATATAACAACTCAGCAACCACACAGTGTTCCTGTGTGGTCGCTAAGTACCGCCATGCTGTCCTTTGCTTTACCAGGGTGGCAATGAGGCCTGGGGACAGAATAACCTTGGCACAATTTTGCTACAAGTCGGGGGCAGTGATGGGAATTTACTACAGACTTCAGATTCCTAATCCTAAAATGACCAGGTTTGTATTTCAGTATGTGCTTCAAAAGCACTAAACCCAGTGTGGAATCTTGTACAGACACTCACTCTCTCTCTCTCTCTCTCTCTCTCTCTCTCTCTCTCTCTCTCTTTCTTATATGCAGTCAGTGTCCTCTCCAGTGTGGAAACCACCATTCTGGTTAAATTGGGCAGGAGAAAATTATGGCACTTGTTAAATGATTACTACGTGCCAAGGACTGTACTAAGTGCTGGGGTAGATAAAAGATAATCAGGTCCCAGATGGGGCTCACAGTCTAGGTAAGAGAGAATGGGGATTGAGTTCCCATTTTGTGGATGAGAAAACTGAGGCACAGAGAAGTGAAGTCACTTGCCCATGACCAATCACCACAAACAAATGGTGGATAGAGGATTAGAATCCAGGTCCTCTCATTCCCAGGCCCTTGCTCTATCCATTAGGCCACGCTGTTTCTCTGAGAAAAGAGCAATAGATCCCTTTCCAACTGCAATTCTGCCAAAAAGCTTAACTTCCTTCATTCAGATCATCCAATTTTATGGCATTTTATTTTTCTCGGGCACCCAGGATTGCGGTTGCCTCTCTTCTCTAACACTGCAAGAGCATTCTATGTGGTAAACCCTTCTGGCAGATGGATCATGCCTTTCCAGTTAGAACCAGCTTTCCCTTCAGCTGGTTTAAGACAGAGCAATTCCCTCTTAGCTCATGCCAGAGGCTCACAGGATCCTGGAAACAGATCCTGTTAGGAAAGCAGCATGGCCCAAAGAAGGAGGGTGGCCTAGTGGAAACAGCGGGGGCCTGGGAGTCAGAGGACCAGAGTTCTAATGCCAACTCTGCCATTTGTCTGCTGTGTGACCTTGGGCAAGCAAGTGCCTCAGTTTCCTCAACTGCAAAATGGGGGTACAATGCCTACTGTCCCTCTTACTCAGTGAGCCTTGTGTGGGACAAGGACAGGGTCCAATCTGGTAAAAGTGCTATCTACTTACCCCAGGGGTTAGAACAGTGCTTGACATACAGTAATTGCTTAACAAAAATATTTTTAAAAAGTAGGTAGTACCCATCCCCCTGAGACTTCCCTGATTTCTTCGACAAATGAAATTCATTTTCTGGGGGTTCCTGATTATGTATTAGTGGGCTGGAGTTTCCTCTTGATTAACCAGCTCAGCAAGGGTTTATCACTCTCCTCCCCCACCCTCTTGCAGAAAAGATCAAAAGCCATTTCGGAACTGGATTTGGAAAGCCTTCCCACAGCTTGCATGGGAAATTAAAAACTATTAGTGGAAAGGAGGAGCTGTTAACCTCCCGTGGCTTTCTGCATGCTACTTCTCAAACTCACTCTTTTTCACTTGTTGAACTCAGAATCCTGTCAAGCAAGTTGAGAATGCAGCGGCGCCTTGCTTCGAAAGGTCTGTGAGCTGACAGATACAACCACTGATCAATGCAAACTCTTAGCATGTTAAAAAAAGCAAAGTTTATCCTAAATATTCCCCATCCAATCATTTCTTCTCCAGCATTACATCTAAGGAAATTCATCCCAACTCTTCCCAAAACCAATAGTTCTCCACAAATACGGTGCAAATAAAAATAGTTTTTTAGTCACGATGCTGCTTTGTGGCAAAGCAAACTGTTTTTAAAAGCTAAATGGTCACAAATGCCCGTCTCCCTAGCAACCCCCCTCCTTCACTTCCCCAACCCCATTCCTTTTCGTGATAGGGAAAACCACCATGAAAAGAGGAGAGGAAGCTCCAGAAAGCCCCGCTGGATCCTAACAAATATAAATCACCCAAACTCACAGTCAGAAAGCATCGGACTGCGAAAGCATGACATCGACAGCGACTTACGCCAGGGTCCCCATTTTGGATATAGTATTTTTGTGGTTGCCATAGAAACGCCGGGAACGAAAGAGCATGTTGCCTGGTACAAAAGGGGCTAATATGTCCCAGGAACCTCTCCGCCTGTCTCAGCTTTAAGAGACTAAATCATTTGACACCAAGAGAAGAGAAAAACGAAGCCAACGGCCAACCCTCCCCTCAACCAATCCCACAAGAAGCCGCCCCCCGATTCAGAACAAAGACATTTTTTTCCCTTTGAACTGACAGCTTTCTCTCCAGCTTCTAATAACAATAGCGCACGTTCCACATATACCCCCATCTCTCTCTCTCTCTCTCTCTCTCTCTCTCTCTCCCTCCTAGGCTCGACCTCCGATCTTACTCATCTCTTTGCCAAAATGCATCCAGGGTTGGGAAGCAGGCAAGGACCAAGCCAAGGAAAACCGATCTCAAGAACAACCCTTACACACACACACACACACAAAGTTCTGCGCAAAGCGGAGTGATCGGCACCTACCTCGTGTCTGGGAGATCTTGGCATATGGATTTAGGAAGAAGAAACTGAAAGGAAGAAAGGGCTGAAACTCAGAAATTGCCACTAGTTTACAAGCCCTGTTAGGCAACCAAAGTGGGAGTGGAGCTAGACTCCACCCCTAGGGTGGGCCCAAAGGGGGAAAAAAAAATGTGGTCCTTACTGACGTCTCTCACCACCTCATGTCACTTCCTTTTAAAGCTACAATTTAGCTGTGAGGAGGAAAGATATTAGCGGCCTTCGTGTGACTCACCCTCTTCCACGTCCAATTAGTATCAGGAAGCGTTTCGCTGTTGTTTCACGTTTGAAATCACAGGCAGCCTCCTCCTGCCAGGATCCCAAACAGACCCTACTAAAATGGCTTTTTTCTGTCCCTCCCTGCTGCCAACCTCTTCCTCTCTGAATTCTGTTGCATCCTTTGGTGGAAATGCTTCCTCTTTTCCTAGCCCCGACCGTTTCAAGTTCCGTTTGGGCTGTGACCTGAGGAGAAAAAAAAATGAAACAAAAAAACTTTCTAAATTAGCTCATAATTAATTCAGCAGTCGCGCGATCAATTTGCTTCAGAAAATACAATGCTGCACCGCTCCGCCCCACCTGTATGACGTCACAGGGGCCGAGAGCAAACACCTTATCCTTCCAAAATGCTATTTCAGCCCTAAAGAAGTCCGTCCACACGAACCCCTCTAAAGGCAGATGCCGCATTCAATCATGTCTTTACTAGCATGGAGCTCTGGCCATAGTCTCAGGAACGACTGTAGAGACGCTCAATGCAAAGATTGTAACCCAAGCGCTTAGTACAGTGCTCTGCGCACAGTAATTGTTCAATAAATACGACTGAATGAATAACCCAGAAGTAAAGTGGGGCGGAGCTGGAGACGAAGGACGAGGAGAATCGGAGAGGAGGCGGAGGGCGCATTACCGGTGGCATTCCTAGATTAAACAGCTCACTTGAAATGTAAATAGAGCCCTCCCTTTCAATGGGGGTACATAAGATCAGGCAAATTCACTCTGGAGTCATTCGGTGTGCTTGGAAGCTATGCACTTCTCCCTTGCTGGCCTAGTGCCGTGAGAAAATAATTGAAGCACACATTCCTACTTACGTGATCACTGGAAGCAGTTCATTGTAGCCAAGGCAGTTTAGAAAAACACGAGCCTAATATCTCATTCTTGCAACAACAGTATAAGCATGTGAAGGAGTCATTGCTGTTGCTCCCGCTGCTCTGTCCATCTGGGTATCTCTTCATACAATCCTCGTTCCTACACTCGTCTGCTGTTTGATCTTGGGCAAATTACTCCCTACCTCAGTTACCTCATCTGTAAAATGGGGATTAAGACTGTGAGGCCTATGTGGGACATGGACTGTGTCCAACCTAACACATCTACCCCAATGTTCAGTAAAGTACCTGGCACACAGTAAGCACTTAAAAAAAATTTTTTAAATGAGTGGGAAAATCATTACACAGGAGTGGATTCTACGTGGGAGAGCAAACCAAGAACAATTTAGGTTATTCATTTTACAACTTGAGCTAAGGTCAAACACAAAACAACAATTTGCATATTTCCAACCTACACTATACCGGAAACATGTTTGGAATTAGCTAACTTCATTATATTTTATCCTATTTATATTGAATCTACTCCAGCGCTTAGTATAGTGCTTGGCACATAGTAAGCACATAACAGATACTATTATTAGAAGTAGTAGTCCTTTTTACTTAATCCAACATGGAGCGCATTCAAGGTGATTCCTACAAAGTATGATTCTATGCCTTCAAGATCTTAACTTCTAAGATGAAATGTTTATTCATTCGTGGTAGTTCCTGAATGCCTACTGCATACACTACACTGTAGTAAGCATCAGGGAATAGTTAATAATAATAATTTTGGTGTTTGTTAAGGGTTTACTATGTGCCAGGCACTGTACTAGATGCTGGAATGGATACGAGCAAATCAGGTTGGACACAGTCCCTGTCCCGAATGGGGCTCTCGGTCTTAATCCACAATATACAGATGAGGGAACTGAGGCACAGAGAAGTGCTTAGTACAGTGCTTAGCACAGAGCACTGTAAGCTCTCAATAAATAATGATTGATGAATAAAGTGACTTGCCCAAGCCCACACTGCAGACGAGTGGCAGGGAGGGGATTAGAACCCATGACCTGACACCCAAGCCCGTGCTCTAACCACTAAGCCATGCTGCTTCTCAAGTTCACAATTAGTCGTGGGCCTTGGTTCTCAGGAGTTCACCATCTAAAAGAAGAGACTTGGGAGTTCGCTATTGGCATGAGGAACAATAGAAAACACAAATGACCTAAGGACACAAGGAAAATAGTAATACAGAATGAGCTCCAGGATGCTGGTGTTAAAGGGTTTGTTTTCAGGCCTATCAGCTCTCTAGATTGGAAGCACCTTGTGGGTAGGGAACATGTCTACCAACTCTGTTGTAACTGATTCTCCCAAATGCTTAGTACAGTGCTCGGCACTCAGTAAGCACTCAATAAATATGAATGAATGATTACTACTTAGGCGGAGCTGTTCAGACTCATGGCAAGAATCACAGCAGCCACAGCCTAAAGTTTTAAAATATATGAAGACATACAGTGTGTGGCATTTATTAAGTGCTTACTCTGTGCCAAACATGAAACTAAGCATAGGCGTAGATACAAGATCATCAGGTCGGACACGGTCCCTGTCCCACAAGGAGCACATAGTCTAAGGTGAGGGAGGACATGTCTCTAATCCCCATTTTGCAGATGAGAAAGCTGAGGCTCAGGGAAGTTAAGTGGCTTGCCCAAGGTTCCACAGCAGTCAGTCGGTCAATCGTATTTATGGAGCGCTTACTGTGTGCAGGGCACCGTACTAAGTGCTTGGGAGATGTAGTTTCCTCTCACCCTGCTCTAGCAAGGCAAGTCAGAACCTCCCTGGTTGGTGCAGGGAGGGGTGCCATGTGTTCCACCTGCCTCATCTCTGTGATCAGGGACAGTCATGTGCTGCTACTGCTTGTATCTCTCCTCACCAGATCCCTTCAGATGGTGAGTTTTTACTCCTGGAGGCAGCTGAGCTGAAAAGATCCAATGCATGATCAAAAGTTCTTTTCACATTGCACATATTTATTAAATGGTGCCCTGTGCTGTGCTGCTTCAATTAATAATTATAATAATAATTATGGTAGTTAAGTGCTTACTATGTGCCAAGCGCTGTTCTAAGCGCTGGGGTAGATACAAGGTCATCAGATTGTCCCATGTGGGGTCCCCATTTTACAGATGAGGAGACTGAGGCACAGAGAGTTAAGTGACTTGCCCATGGTCACACAGAAGACAAGTGGTGGGGAAGGGATTAGAACCCATAACCTTCCGACTCTCAGGCCCGTGCTCTATCCACTACGCCATGGTGCTTCTCTGTAACCTGCGGTGCCCGCTATTGTTTTCAATTTTGCTTTTTCCTTTGAGCATTTTCCAGAACATTCTTTTCTAAAAGTTACCCCCTTCCTGACCTCTGTGTGCTCCTTAATGGACTGCCATTGTTTTGCAGATTTTCACAGTTAAACTGCTTCAATAGTGTTGCGCTTTATTGTGTCTACAATTTTTCTTTTCATTCATTCTATCATATTTATTGAGTGCTTACTGGGTGCAGTTTGGTCCTCACTGTTTATATTTTCCCACTTACACCCACCACACCAGAACCACATGGTCACCAGAGCTCTCACCATCGCCCCATCTTCCTCTTCCCCTTCTCATTCAAACTGTCTGAATTGCCTTCTCTTTCTCTCCACCAACTCTCTTTTTTTTTTTTTAATGGCATTTGAAGCACTTACTATGCGCCAGGCAATATGGTAGCTACAAGTTACAAGGTTGGAGTCAGTTCAAGTCCCACATGGATCTCATGGTCAATCCCCATTTTAGTAATGAGTAAAGTAAAGCATGGAGAAGTGAAATGACTTGCCCAAGATCACACAGCAGACAAATGGTGGAGCCGGGACTAGAACCCAGGTCCTTCTGACTCTTAGGCCCATGCTCTGTCCATGAGGCCATACTAATTTTCATCTCTCTTCTTCCTCTGCAAGCACAAAGCGCTCAATACCACTGATTAATCCACTGACCTATTATGGTCAGATTTTTGGCCTTTTCCTTCTACTGGACCCATCACCAGCATCACCAAATTCAATGATCTCTACTGTCCTCATCTTACTTGGCCTCTCAACTGTCTTCAACACTCCTGACCTCATTTATTCAAATAATAATTCCCCCTATGGATTGTCAGATTGTTGTGAGCAGGGAGAACGTCTACCAGCCCTGTTGTATTGTGCTTAATACAGGGCTCTGGACACTACCATCATCCTCCCCAACTCCCAAGTCCATAACCTCGGCATTATCCTCTCTTCATCTCTGTCATTCAACCCACATATTCAAAGTCATCAAATCCTGTTGTTTCAACCTTCACAGTATCTCTAATATCTGCCCTTTTCTTCTCCAGCGGAACCCTTACCACGTTAATCTAAACATTTACCCTACCCTGCTTTGACTACTGTATCAGCCTTCATGCTTACCTCCCTGCCTCCTGTCTTTCCCCACTCCAGTCCACACTTCACTCTGTTGCCTTTATTATTTTTCTACAGAAATGTTCAGTCCATGTTTCCTCATTCCTCTGGTACCTCCTATGGTTTCCCATCCACCTCTGCATCAGAAAGAAACTCCTTATCGCTGGCTTCAAAACAATCAATCATCTTACCCCCTCCTACATTACATCTCTGATTTCCTATTACAATCCAGCCTACAGGCTTTGGTTCCCTAATGCCAATCTACTTATTCTACCCTGATTTCTCCTATCTCACCATCGCTGTCTTGCCCATTTTCTGTTTCTGGCCTGGAACTCCCTACCCCTTCACATCAGTTGGGGATCACTCTCCCCACTTTCAACGTCATATTAGAATTACATCTAGAGGACGTCCCCAACTAAGTTCTCATTTCCTCTCCCCCCATTCCCTTCTACATTGCCCTTGCACTTGGATTTGCACCCTTTATTCATCTCACTCTCAGTGCCACAGAGCTTATATATACAGCTGGATTTGTTTATTTTAATGTTGGTCTGCCCCTCTAGACTAAGCTCATTTTGGGCTTGGAATGTGTCTGTATATTGTTATATATACTCTCCCAAGCTCTTAGTACAGTGCTCAGCACACTGTAAGCCTTACTATATGTCATGCACTGAGATAGAAACAAAATAATCAAGGTGGACACAGTCCCTGTCCTACATGGGGCTCATAGTCTTAATCTACATTTTGCAGGTGTGGTAACTGAGGCACAGAGAAGTGAAGTGATTTACCCAAGGACACACAGCAGCCAAGTGGCAGAGCTGGGACTAAAACTCAGGTTTTTCTGACTCCCAGGTCCGTGCTCTATCCATTGGGCTATGCTACTTTCCAAGGCTTGGCCAGGGGTGGGGCAGGAACAGTGTTGAGCCTGAGCTACTAATCCCAAATTATCCACCACCACAGAAGTCACAAGTAGCAAACCATCCCAAGTCAGCAGTCCTTTGGCCCTTCAATTTGAGTAGTAAAGAGCAAAAAATGTAAATTATGTCCCCGTTGTTTAAAGTCTAGGGAAGTCTAGGGAAGACTTCAAATCTGCATTTTAAAGACTTGCTCATCTATCAGGTGTTATATTTTTTTTAGAGCAAATATACTGCAAATTCAATTAAAACATTCTTATTAATCTGAATGCACAAGGGACATTCCCTTATAAAAGACAAAGTCATGTGTTCTTTACTTTTGCAGTCCCACAAAAGCAAAATGAGCTTTAAGACATGGGCTCTCTGAGGAGCATATTGAAAAAGGTGTGGTCAGGACAAAAAGAAGTGAGTCCAGGGGTTCAGGTAAATTCTTTGACTTGATTTTTACCAAGGAAGATGCTAGAGATCCACAACCCAACTAGCAGATAGGTCAGAGAAATGGTTCAGATTTTGGGGACTGAAGAGAATGGGAGTTCTTGAGGTAAAGTATCTTGGCTACTTTATTGTCCTTTCCCTGTTGCTTAGTACAGTGCTCTATCATTGAGAATGGCAGTGACCAAACTAATAGGCTAAATGACTGGGATTCTTTAGACTGTAAGCTCACTGTGGACAGGGAACTGGTCAACCAGCTTTCTTGTATTGTACTCACCCCAGGATTTAGTACAATGATCTGTACACAGTAAGTGCTCAATAAATAACCTTGGTTGAGTGATTAGATGGCACCCACCTAACAGTTCCAAAGTAACTCAGAGGGGGATATAATAATAATGTTGGTATTTGTTAAGCGCTTACTATGTGCAGAGCACTGTTCTAAGCGCTGGGGTAGACACAGGGGAATCAGGTTGTCCCACGTGGGGCTCACAGTCTTAATCCCCATTTTACAGTTGAGGGAACTGAGGCACAGAGAAGTTAAGTGACTTGCCCACAGTCACACAGCTGACAAGTGGCAGAGCTGGGATTCGAACTCATGACCTCTGACTCCAAAGCCCATGCTCTTTCCAATGAGCCACGCTTCCGTCCCACATATGACCTATCTTTATAAAGGGCCATTAAGACTGGAGGAGAGCCTTGTCACTGTACTACAATCTCATCTATCTCTCCACTAACCTCTCATCCACACCCTGCCTCTGGCCTGGAACGCCCTCCCTCCTCATATCTGACAATTACTTTCTGTACCGTCAAAGCCTTACTGAAGGTAATAATAATAATAATAACGTTGGTATTTGTTAAGCGCTTACTATGTGCCAAGCACTGTTCTAAGCACTGGGGCAGATACAAGGAAATCAGGTTGTTCCATGTGGGGCTCCCAATCTTCATCCCCATTTTTTAGATGAGGTCACTAAGGCCCAGAGAAGTGAAGTGACTTGTCCAAGGTCACACAGCTGACAAGCGGCAGAGCAGGGATTAGAACCCATGACCTCTGACTCCCAAGTCCAGACTCTTTCCACCAAGCCACAGTGCTTCTCCATACATCTCCATGAAGAGGCCTTCCCTAAGCCCTCCTTTCTTCTTCTCCCACTCTCTTCTGCATCGCCCTGACTTGTTCCCTTTATTCATCCTAACTCCCAGCTATGCAGCATTCATGTGCATACCTATAATTTATTTATTTATATTAATATCTGTCTCCCCCTTTAGACTATAAGCTCATCATGGGCATTGTGGTGGGCAGGGAATATGTTTGTTTATTATGTTGTACTCTCCTAAGCACTTAGTACAGTGCTCTGCATACAATAAGTGCTCAATAAATATGATTGAATGACAGAATGAGATAAGTAGACAAACTGGGATTTACAGGCTCGCTTCTATACTTAGGAAATGGTAAAGGCAGCAATGAAAAATTAATATGTTCAAAATTGGTGAGTTCTTAGAAAAACACAGTCTTTTGTGTGAAAACATTGAGTTGAAAAATCAAACCATAAGTCTACAAAAGCTCTTATAAAGAACACTTAAACACATTAATGAAGGGACAAAATATATGTCAGCAGCAGCATAGCCTGGTGGAGAGAGCCCAGGCCTGGAAGTCAGAGAGACCTGGGATCTAATTCTGACCACCACTTTCTGCTGGGTGACTTTGGGCAAGTCATTTTGGGCAACTCCTCTGTGCCTCAGTTACCTCATTGGTAAAATGGGGATTAAGACTGTGAGTTCTATTTGGGACAGGGACTGTGTCCCACTGGATAAGCAGGTATCTACCCCAGCATTTAGTAAAATACAGTAATAATAATAATAATAATAATAATAATAATGTTGGTATTTGTTAAGCGCTTACTATGTGCAGAGCACTGTTCTAAGCACTGGGATAGACACAGGGGAATCAGGTTGTCCCACGTGGGGCTCACAGTCTTAATCCCCATTTTACAGATGAGGGAACTGAGGCACGGAGAAGTTAAGTGACTTGCCCACAGTCACACAGCTGACAAGTGGCAGAGCTGGGATTCGAACTCATGAGCCCTGACTCCAAAGCCCGTGCTCTTTCCACTGCGCCACGCTGCTTCTCTCAGTAACAAGTACCAAATATATATATATATATGGGACAGTCCCTGGCACAAGTTAAGCACTTAAATACTACAATTATTATTATTTATACATGTATAAATGTGTGTTTATACATACATTCAAAATGCCTTTGTCATGGTTCCAGAGTAAAGTCTTTTGAGAAAACTCAGTAATCATGGGGATCGGAGGGAAGTTTCTGCCACAGAACGGAAAACTAGGAAAAAAACTAGAAAGCAACGAATGGGGGAAATTGCTTTTCAGGATGAAGTATAAGTAATAGGCACTGCCAGGGATCTTTTGGGTAAATGATTTCTCAGGGGGAAGTGTGAAGTCTTCAAACAACACTTTAATTCCCTGATGGGTAGGATGTTGTGCTGAAAGGTCTTCAAACCTCAGAGAGAGGGAAGAAAATGTGACAGTTGGGCTTCAGTCAGTCAATTCTATTTATTGCAAGCTTACTGCGTGCAGAGCACTATTCCTAGTTGTTTACTGCATCAGCCTCCTTTCTGACCTCCCAACCTCCTGCCTTTCCCCACTCCAGTCCATACTTCACTCCACTGCCTGGATTATCTTTCTACAGAAACATTTAGGGCATGTGACCCCTCCCCCTCCTCAAAAATCTCCAGGGGTTGCCTATCCACCTTGCTGTCAAACAAAAACTCTCATTATTGGCTTTAAATTCATTCAATAGTATTTATTGAGCGCTTACTATGTGCAGAGCACTGTACTAAGCGCTTGGGATGAACAAGTCGGCAACAGATAGAGACAGTTCCTGCCGTTTGACGGGCTTACAGTCTAATCGGGGGAGACGGACAGACAAGAACAATGGCAATAAACAGCGTCAAGGGGAAGAACATCTCGTAAAAACAATGGCAACTAAATAGAATCAAGGCGATGTACAATTCATTAACAAAATAAATAGGGTAACGAAAATATATACAGTTGAGCGGACGAGTACAGTGCTGTGGGGATGGGAAGGGAGAGGTGGAGGAGCAGAGGGAAAAGGGGAAAATGAGGCTTTAGCTGCGGAGAGGTAAAGGGGGGATGGCAGAGGGAGTAGGGGGGAAGAGGAGCTCAGTCTGGGAACGCCTCTTGGAGGAGGTGATTTTTAAGTAGGGTTTTGAAGAGGGAAAGAGAATCAGTTTGGCGGAGGTGAGGAGGGAGGGCGTTCCAGGACCGCGGGAGGACGTGACCCAGGGGTCGACGGCGGGATAGGCGAGACCGAGGGACGGTGAGGAGGTGGGCGGCAGAGGAGCGGAGCGTGGGGGGTGGGCGGTAGAAAGAGAGAAGGGAGGAGAGGTAGGAAGGGGCAAGGTGATGGAGAGCCTTGAAGCCTAGAGTGAGGAGTTTTTGTTTGGAGCAGAGGTCGATAGGCAACCACTGGAGTTGTTTAAGAAGGGGAGTGACATGCCCAGATCGTTTCTGCAGGAAGATGAGCCGGGCAACGGAGTGAAGAATAGACCGGAGCGGGGCGAGAGAGGAGGAAGGGAGGTCAGAGAGAAGGCTGACACAGTAGTCTAGCCGGGATATAACGAGAGCCCGTAACAATAAGGTAGCCGTTTGGGTGGAGAGGAAAGGGCGGATCTTGGCGATATTGTAGAGGTGAAACTGGCAGGTCTCGGTAACGGATAGGATGTGTGGGGTGAACGAGAGGGACGAGTCAAGGATGACACCGAGATTGCGGGCCTGAGAGACGGGAAGGATGGTCGTGCCATCCACGGTGATAGAGAAGTCTGGGAGAGGACCGGGTTTGGGAGGGAAGATGAAGAGCTCAGTCTTGCTCATGTTGAGTTTTAGGTGGCGGGCCGACATCCAGGTGGAGACGTCCCGGAGGCAGGAGGAGATGCGAGCCTGAAGGGAGGGGGAGAGGACAGGGGCGGAGATGTAGATCTGCGTGTCATCTACGTAGAGATGGTAGTCAAAGCCGTGAGAGCGAATGAGTTCACCGAGGGAGTGAGTGTAAAGGGAGAACAGAAGAGGGCCAAGAACTGACCCTTGAGGAACTCCAACAGTTAAAGGATGGGAGGGGGAGGAGGCGCCAGCGAAGGAGACCGAGAATGATCGGCCAGAGAGGTAAGAGGAGAACCAGGAGAGGACAGAGTCCGTGAAGCCAAGGTGAGATAAGGTATGGAGGAGGAGGGGATGGTCGACAGTGTCAAAGGCAGCAGAGAGGTCAAGGAGGATTAGAATGGAGTAGGAGCCATTGGATTTGGCAAGAAGGAGGTCACGGGTGACCTTAGAGAGAGCAGTCTCGGTAGAGTGGAGGGGACGGAAGCCAGATCAGAGGGGGTCTAGGAGAGAATGGGAGTTAAGGAATTCTAGGCATCGATTGTAGACGACTCGTTCTAGGATTTTGGAAAGGAAGGGTAGTAGGGAGATAGGATGATAACTGGAGAGGGAAGTGGGGTCAAGAGCGGGTTTTTTTAGGATGGGGGAGACGTGGGCATGTTTGAAGGCAGAGGGGAAGGAGCCCTTGGAGATTGAGTGGTTAAAAATAGAAGTTAAGGAAGGTAGGAGAGCAGGGGCGATGGTTTTAAGAAGGTGAGAGGGAATTGGGTCCGAGGCGCAGGTGGAGGGGGTGGCACCTGCGAGGAGCTCTCCATCCCCATGCAGGGAATGTATCTGCTAACTCTCTTGTGTTATACTCTCCCAAGTGCTTAGTACAGTGCGTTGCATGTAGTAAGCACTCAATAAATACCACTAAATGATCAGTGAGGATGTCCAGGAAGCATCCATTTTACATGACACCTCCAGGAATCTTCATGCCATTGGAGGGCACAAAAATCAGGGCTAGTTGGATCCTAACTTTTGAGAAGCAATGAGGACTAGTGGAAAGAGAACAGGACTGAGAGTTTTTAGGACCTGAGTTCTAATCCCACTTCTACCAGTTGCCTGCTGTGTGACTTTGGGCAAGCTATTCACTTCTCCATGCCTCAGTTCCGGCATCTGCAAAATGGGGATTTCTATTTAGACAGTGAGCCACATGTGGAACCTGAATGTCCTGTACCTACCCCAGTGCTTGGTACAATGCTGATACATAGTAAGCACTTGACAAATACCACAATTATTATTATTACCTTATAGGATGCTTCATTTCAAAATAGAGGGAGAGTGGGAAGTTTCTCAATAAATAATGTTTATTGAGCACTTTGTGCAGAGCACTGTACTAAGCACTCGAGGAGTATAATACAGTTGATAGACATAACCCCTGCCCTAAAGTAGTCTACAGTCTAACAGGAGAGATAGACATTCAAATAAATTACAGAAACTAATGTGGTACTAGTTTTCAATCCAAATCTAAAGTTCCAAATCCAATTTTCTCTGATTTGTTTCCAAACTGGCAAAAATGTGGGAATGAGAACTGTTTCAGATAAATAGTATAGTGCTAGCTCTACTTCTATCCATTGGTCTTTACTTGCAAAACTAAATACTCAGCCTGATTTTCCGATCTATCCAGGATACTGGACCGACCAAAGAGGAACTTTAGGATTATCTCCAGCATGGTCCAGTGGTAAGAACCTGGGGCTGGGAGTCAGAGGGCCCAGGTTCTAATCCCTGTTCTGTGCCTTGTCTGCTGTGTGACATTGGGAAAGTCATTTAATTTCTCTGTGCCTCACTTCCCTCATGAGCAGAATGGGGTTTTAATACCTGTTTTCCTTCTTACTTAGACTGTGAGCCCCACTTGGGACCTATTATCTTGTATCGACTCCAGTGCACAGTACAGGGCTTGACATATAATAACCGCTTAACCAATACCAACATTATTATTATTATCTCCACCACATCATTTAGCAAATTAATGGTCCCCAAAATAACCAATCTTCCACTCAAGCTATCCACTTGCATCACTGGGAGTCATCTGCTCCTTGAAATTATTTGAACAATGTGACGTGTTATAGTCTATGTTATTTCTCCTGTTGGTAGCTTAATCACTGATATTCAGTACCCTTGCATTTGCATACTCTGTGTGTTTTCTCATGGATTCCTGATTCATATTCCTACGTTGTTTTCAAGTTTTTCATCTTTTACAAGATGTCACATGGAATGTAGCTGGCACAGCCCTGATCATATTTATAGAACACTTACTGTGTGCAGAGCATTGCACTAAACACTTGGGAGAGTACAATATAACCAAGTTGGATCTCCCAACCTCCTGTCTCTTCCCACTTCAGTCTATACTTCACTAAGCTGCCCAGATTATCTTTCTACAAAGACATTCTGGTCATGTCTCCCACCTCCTCAAAAATCTCCAGTGGCTGCCTATCAACCTACCAATCAAGCAGAAACTCCTAATTATTGGTTTCAAAGCTCTCCATTACCTTGCCCCCTCCTACTCACCTCCCTTCTCTCCTTCTACAGCTCAGCCTGCACACTCCACTCCTCTGTTGTTAACCTCCTCAATGTGCCTCGTTCTCACCTGTCCCGCTGTCAACCCCTGGCCCACTTTCTACTTCTGGCCTGAAATACCCTCTCTCCTCACATCTGCCAAACTAGCACTCTTCCCTCCTTCAAATCCTACTGAAAACTCACCTCTTCCAGGAGGCCTTCCCAGACTGTGCTCCCCTTTTCCTCTGCCCACCTTCCCATCGCCCCACTCCCTCCCTGCCCCACAGTACTTGTGTATTTATGTACATATTTATTATTCTATTTATTTTATTAATGAGATGTATATATCTATGATTCTATTTATTTGCATTGATGTTATTGATGCCTGTTTACTTGCTTTGTTTTGTTGTCTGTTTCCCCGTTCTAGACTGTGAACCCATTGGGTAGGGATTATCTGTTGTTGAATTGTACTTTCCAAGCGCTTAGGACAGTGCTCTGCACACAGTAAGCGTTCAGTAAATACGATTGAATGAAAGTTAGTAGACACATTTCCTGTCCACAGCCTTCCTTTCTTCATATCGATCAAGATTTAACAACTTTGTATAGTTGCTTCTTGCGAGTGCCAAACAACATTTTACATGCACTAGTAGTGAATATGACTCCCAACACAGGAAAATCAGAGGGTCACTATGAATACTGGTCAAGGATAAATCTGTCCTATGGGATACTACAGTAGCTATGCTTATCTTTTAGAAGTTCTACAACTGGAAAAATAGAGTGAAGTCAGAAGAGAAGTATTCTTTCTAATCAAAGAACCAGAAAAATGCAAAATGTGCTTGCATTATCTTGAGGGAAAAGAACACTTGAATAGCAAAATGTAAGGAGTCAAAAAGGATAGAAAAAAACTAACCAATACAACCTCAAAAGTTGGCAGAGAGTGAAGGTATTGAATGTGAACTTCATTCTTATAAGAGTTTCAGAGAAATGGAGGCTGACTCAAAGTAGTTAATGATCCTCAGCTGGCTGGTCTGGGTTCTAAAGTCAGGGGGCAGCTAAAAGCAATTCATTTCCTTAACATGGAGGAAATCAGCTGGCAAGGTTTAGAACTCTTGTTCACTGGAGAAGCAGGCCTTTATTCTGCACTCTTGACTAAACTTAAAGTGACAGTTTTTTGAAGCCCAAAACCTGTCTATAAGAGTTGGCATTAAGTACCTGCATCTAGGAAAAATTACCCTTTCAGCCCCTGGTGAGGAGAGTCAGGGTGCCAATGACAGCCCTCTCTCTGATCTTCAAAGCCAGGTCTTCGCTGTGACATGCAAAAAGCAGCTGAAATAGAAACAGCCACTTCGGAGTTCCTCTGAACACTATTCTTAAAAAAAAAAAAATGGCACTTGTTAAGCAGTTTCTATGTGTCAAGCACTGTTCTAAGTACTGGGGTAGATACAAGTTTATCAGGTTGGACACAGTACCTGGTCCATATGGATCTCACGGTCTAAGTAGGAGGAAAAACAGATATTGAATAGCCATTTTACAGTTAACAAAACTGAGGTACAGAGAAGTTAAGGGTCACACAGGTCACAGACGGAAGGAAGACTAGGACCCAAGCCCTTCTGAATCCCAGGCCTGCATTTTTTCCATTAGGCCATACTGTTACTGTTACTGACCCTCTCTTCTCCCCATCCTTCTGCAGTCTGGCTATGGGAACCTTGTTCATTCAGAAATGGAGCCCCCAAGGAGCCCCACCTCCACCCCCTGAGAAAAAACACTTCAAGTCTCTCCCACTCTTTTCAGGAAGGTTATTCTACACCCTGATTAGCCTTTTGCTTTTTTTTTTAATATAACTCCTAAAAATCCTTATCTATCTTTCCAGTATTTTTCTCCATGATAAGGAAGGCAGTCTCACACATGAGGCAACTGAAATTATGCCCAAGGGGATATGCACAGGGGAAGAGCTAAAAGGAATTTCAGCAATTTTCCTTTAAGTACTTGGACCTATGTGTGGGAAGATTTAACCAGAATTTTCTATTCATGTCTAATTAATCAATTAATAACATCTGGGGAAGCAGCGTGGCTCACTGGAAAAGAGCCTGGGCTTCAGAGTCAGAGGTCATGAGTTCGACTCCCCACTCTGCCACTTGTCAGCTGTGTGACTGTGAGCAAGTCACCTAACTTCTCTGTGCCTCAGTTCCCTCATCTGTAAAATGGGGATTAACTGTGAGCCTCACGTGGGACAACCTGATTACCCTGTATCTCCCCCAGCGCTTAGAACAGTGCTCTGCACATAGTAAGCGCTTAACAAATACCAACATTATGAGCAGTCAACCTGATTTGCTTGTATCCACCCCAGCTCTTAGTTCAATGCCTGGCACATAGGCAGTACTTAACAAATACCTTAAAAAAATCTACTGGATGCAGAGCACCTACTATTTGTTAAGCACTTATAATGTGCCAAGCACCGTACTGAGCACTGGCGTATATATGAGATAACGGGGTTGGACAGAGTCCTTGCCCTACATGAGGCTCACAGTCTAATTAGCAGGGAGCACAGGTACTGAATCCCCATTTTACACATAAGGAAACAGACACAGAGAAGCTAAGTCACTTGCTCAAGATCCCACAGCAAGCAAATGGCAGAGTGGAGATCAGAACCCAGGTACTATGGCTCCCAGGCCTGTGTTCTATGCACTAGGCTATGCTGCTTCCCCAGAATAGGAGAGATGATTGTGGAGACCATTTCCCTCCCTCCCACAGGGTCCCTCCTGCCTCACTCGTTTCATACCCGGAGGCAGCTCATAGCAACTGGTACCACTATGGGATGAGCCAGCTAAGTCAGGTAAGGCTGGGCAAGTCACATCATTTCTCTGGGTCTCAGTTACCTCATCTTTAAATTGAGGATTAAGATTGTGAGCCCATGTGGGACAGGGACTGTGTCCAAAACGATTTGCTTGTATCCATCCCAGTGCTTCATATAGTACCTGGCACTTAGTAAGTGCTTAACAAATACCACAGTTGTTGTTGTTGTTATGGGCCAACAAAGTACAGGGAGACAGGTGCCTGGGTCCAGTGCTGTTGCCTGATTTTCCAGCTAGAATTCTTTCTCCAGGCCCTTCTTGCTGGGTTCAGCTAAGGAACCTCATAAAGATGCAGATGATCCTCTCTCCAGTACCACTGGGGACCAACAATGACTCTTTGGGGTATGATTCTCTTCCAGCTTGTTGTCAATATATAATAAAAGCAACAACACAGATTAGCCAACAATGACCCTTTGGGGGATGATTCTCTTCCAGCTTTTTGTCAATATATCATAAAAGCAACAACATAGATTAGCCATTGGTTGACTTTCAAAGACTTCAGAGGGTGTTCTCAGCCCGGTGAATTGGATGAATTTCTTGTAAATAATTTCTTGTCCCTCTAGAATAGGAAGTCCTTGTCTGCAGGGAACCTGTCTACCAACTCTGTAATATCGTACTCTCCCAAGCGTTTAACACAGCTCTACACACAGTAAACACTCAATAAGTATTATGATCGATTGATGATTCCCAAATCTACATCTCGAGCCCTGACATCTCTCCTTCCTTATAATCTCACATTTCCTCCTGCCTTCAACACACATCTACCAGGTTGTCCGACACCTCAAATTAAACAGAACTCATCTTCTCACCTAAACCATGACTGCTCCCTGTCTGTTCAGTCACTATAGACCACATCACCATCCTCCCTATCTCCTGCCTCTTCTCAAATGTCACCTCCTCCACATGTACATCGGACCCCATTCCTTTCCATCTTATAAAAACTCTCGCCCCTTCCCTCCTTAACTACCATCTTCAACCACTCACTCTCCAATGGATTCTTCCCCACTGCCTTCAAACATGACCACATCTCCCCCATGCTAAAAGAACCCTCCCTTGACCCCACAGCTCCCTCCACTTATCACCTCATCTCCCTCCTACCTTTCCTCTCCAAACTCCTTGAGCAAGTTGCCTACACTAACTGCCTCAAATTCCTCTCCTCCAACTCTTTCCTGAACCCCCTCCAATATGGCTTCTGTCCCCTTCACTCCATTGAAATCTTATTCTCAACGGTCACCAGTGATCTTCTTTTTGCCAAATTCAACAGCTCCTACTCCATCCAAATCCTCCTCGACCTCTCAGCTGCCTTTGACACTGTCCACCATCCCCTTCTCCTGGATATATTATTCAATCTTGGCTTCACTGACTTTGTCCTCTCCTGGTTCTTTTCATATTTCTCTGGCCATTCTTTCTCAGTCTTCTTCATGGGCTTCTCCTCCTCCCATCCCCTAACTGTAGGAGTCCCTCAAACTTCAGTTCATAGTCCCCTTCTATTTTCCATCTACCTCCTCTCCCTTGGAGAACTCATTTTCTCCCAAAGCTTCAACTACCACCTCTATGCAGATGATTCCCAAATCTACAGTTCCAGCCCTCATCTCTCTCCCTCTTTCCAGTCTTGCATCTCCTCCTGCCTTCAAGACATCTCTACTTGTGTGTTCTCCCAACACTTCAAGCTTAACATGTCAAAAACAGAGTTCCTTATCTTCCCACCCAAACCCTGTCCTCTTCGTGACTTTCCCATCACTGCAGGTGGCACCATCATCCTTCCTGTCTCACAAGTACATACCTTTGGTGTTATCCTTGACTCTTCTTTGTCATTCAACGCACATATTCAATCATATTTATTGAGCGCTTAATGTATGCAGAGCACTGTACTAAGCACTTGGGGGAGTACAATATAGTAATAAAGAGAGACAATCCCTGCTCACAGTGAGCTCACAGGCCGGGTCAGGGAGAGACAGACATCAGGACAAGTAAACAGACATCAATATAAATATATAAAATTACAGATATATACATAAGTGCTCTGGGCCTGGAAGAGGGGGGGAAGAGTAAACAAAGTCAGTCAGGGTGATGTGGAAGGGAGTGGGAGATGAGGAAAAGTTTAGCCTGGGAAGTTTTAGTCTAGGAAGGCCTCTTGCAGGAGATGTGCCTTCAGTAGGGCTTTGAGGGGGGGAAAATAATTGTCTGGCAGATATGAGGGAGGATGTTCCACAGCAGAGGTAGGACATGGGCCAGGGGTTGGTGGTTAGACAGGAGAGATTGAGGCACACTGAGAAGGTTAGCACCAGAGGAGAAAAGTATGTAGACTGGGTTTGTAGAAGGAGAGAAGCAAGGTGAGGTAGGAGCGGGCAAGGTGATGGAGACCTTTAAAGGCAATGGTGAGGAATTTTTTTGTTTGATACAGAGTTGGATTCAATCCATCACTAAATCCTGTTGATCCCACCTTCACAATGTAGCTAAAATCTGCCCTTTCCTGTCCATCCAAATTGCAATGATGTTAATGCCGTTACTTATCCTATCTCACCTGAATTACTGCATCAGCCTCCTTGCTGATTTCCCAGCCTCGTATCTCTTCCCCACTCCAGTCCATGCTTCACTCTGTTGCCCAGATCATTTTTCTTCAAAAACATTCAGGACATGTCTCCCCGCTCCTCAAAAATCTAAAGTGCACTCATCCACTGCACTTCCGTATATATCTGTTCACTCATTTTATTGCCTGTCTCCCCATTTAGACTGTAAACCTCTTGTGAGCAGGGAACCTGTTTGCTAATTCTGTTGTACTGTACTCTCTCAAATGCTAAGTACAATGCTCTGTACTCAGCAAACACTCAATAAATATGGCACTGATTGATAGAAATACAGAATAGCTGTGTTAAAACTCTAAAAAGTCTATCTTATTTCTAGTATTTTGCAAATTGAGGAGAAAGGAACTTATTCATCCAAGTTCTCCTTTAGAAAGCTCTGCCATTTAATAACAGGTTGATTAGCCTATACTTTCTCAAGCCAATCCAAAGCTGCAATTTTCCTACCTATTGAAATGAAAGGTCAATCTGGTCTCTTGAAAGAACAAGTTCATTTTTGCTCTGTCCCTAAATCATCCAGGAAGCAAGAAACTCAGGTCCCCCTTTAATTCAGGTCCAGAACTAAGTTCCATCTCTTTCAGGACTGTCTGTAATTAGTATCTCTCCATTCGATAAAGGATAGGCAATCTGTGAGTCTATCTTCCCAGATTCATAGGTTTCTGGCAGAAAGAACAATGGATAAATATCACAGAGTCCTGCACAGTCTTGGAGTGGCATGTGCATTTTGAGCATTTAGTGTATTTTGCATTTTCTTGGGCTATATAGAAAACACAACTGGATAAAAGCAGTGTCCTAATGGAAAGAACATGGATTGGCTCCACCATTCGCCTGCTTTGTACTTTAGTAATGACTTTAGTCAAGTCATTTCACTTCTTGGTGTCTCAGGTTCCTCATCTCTAATAATGGGATGCAATACTTGGACTTCCTCCTACTTAGACTGTGAGCTCAATGTGGATTATGGGACTGTGTCTGACTTAATTACCTTGTTTCTAGACTGTAAATTTGTTGCCAGCAGGAAACGAGTCTACCAACTCTGTTTCTAGTGTACTCTCCCTATTGTTTAGTACAGTGCTCTGCACACAATAAGCACTCAGTTTATACCATTGATTATCTGCCCAGTGCTTAGTACAGTGTTTGGCACATAGCAAGCTCTGAATATTATCATCATCATCATCACAATGTTCCCTAAACCCAACCTGGGTCTTCACCCCTAAGGATTGTAGCAAGTGCTCAGGAACTACAAAACATGATCTCCGTTAAAAGGAGCACTTGAAAAATGAAACTTCTTTTGAAGAAGTAAGGCTGTATGGGTGCCTAATGTGACTACTGTAACCCTATCATGTATTTAACTAGCGACCCTCAAATCTTGGTTCAGAATTCTCATTCATCTTCTGAGAAGAGAAAGGCACTCTCAAGAGCTGGCTATTGAGAAGCTCAGCCCATTAATCAGTTGCATTTATTAAGCACAAAATAATAATAAGAATAATAAGAATAATGATAGTGGTGTTTGTTAAGTGCTTTCTATGTGTCAAGCACTGTTCTAAGTACTGTGGTATATACAAACTAATCAAGTTGGGCTCAGAGTCTCCATCCCCATTTTACAGATCAGGTAACTGAGGCCTAGAGAAGTGAAGGGAATTACCCAAGGTCGCACAGCAGACAAATGCCAGAGCTGGAATTAGAATCCAGTTCCTTCTGATTCGCAAGCCCATGCTCTAACCACTAGGATATGACATGTACAGGGCATTGTAATAAGTGCTTGGAATTCCCTCAGAAGAATTGAGGCCTGAATTATGTGAATGGACAAGCCCATACAATGCAACAAACATGACGGGGCAGACAGAGAGACTCTCATTATGAAAGCAGGAAGAGGAGAAACCTAGATATTCATCTAGGGGAGCTAATCAAATTCAAGGAAAAAGAGCTGTCAGCAATGGGCCTGCAAATAATTAAACCCTCCCCAAATTCCATTCGTTTTACATTTTGTGGTTTCTCATTACTCTGTGTTCTTTTAATGCCAGAGAACTTTGGGGAAAGCTGCTTTTAGATTTTTAACTCCTAATTGCCTGGGATGCAGGAATGTTCAGAAAGAGAACTCAAATCTTTGAGGGAAAACACAGGTTAGGATTATTTTAAAACAGGACTGACCGATTTCCTGTCTGTTGCATCATAAAACACTAATGACAGGTTTATCAATCCTTACTTAAGGTCAGTAACAAGTCCTCTGGATATAAATATAGATGCAGGTACACAAAAATCTCAGCTACAGGTACAGTTTTACGACTGGAGACAGTAAATCTTTAACTTGCACTTGTGGAAACGTTGCTTTAGGTAATGATACAACCGAGGAGTTAGCTCAAAAATATAGAGAGGAAAATCCTCTCTTTCCTTGTCATTAAGACCCACCCAATCTTACTGAATTAACCCAGTCTAATGGATCTTTTTGCTGGGAAACCACCAAAAGAATCTGACTTGCAGCAGGCGGAAAAGGGACCTCAGTAGCAAATAGGACAATCCCTACTAGCCACAAGGCATATTTCCTAATGTTCACTTCCTGTAAGCAATCAAAAGCCATAGGGTATGACATCTCAGAAAAAGCCCAGCACGAATAATGGATTTGGAATAGTGGATTTATGCCGAAATTGCTGTTTGTATTAATCAGCACTTAGAACAGTGCTTGGCACATAGTAAATGCTTAACAAATATCATAATAATAATAATTATCATTATTATTACTATTAACAAATTCACCATAAAATGCCTAGCTAAAAGAAAACATGTTTTTCCCCTCTAAACTGTAAGCTCTTTATGGACTGGGAATGTGTCTGCTAATTCTGTTGTATTTCATTCTGGCAAGTGCTTAGTACAATGCTCTGCACATAATAAGCACTCAAAAACTACCATTTATTGAGTGACTGATTGATTTCCAAGGCCAATTCCTAATGAGTAATGAGATGATACATTGTTATTGGTGAAAGTGTTTAGCACTTTAATAGGGTGTAAGCACTTGAGAAATCCTCCCAGGTACTTTCTTGGATCTGAATCAGTCTGCCACTCTTCCCTTAAGGAGTTCCAGGTGCTTAATTTCATTTATATATTCATTTTGCATCAGCTATCTTATTTTGTCCTCACAACATACTCATGAGGAACAGAGACAAGTGCTGTTCTCCCCACTTTATAGATGAGGAAACTGAGAGGAAGTGACTGATCCTAGGACACACAGCAAATCTCAGACTAGAACACAGGTCTCCTAGATCACACTTGACACTGCACCGATTTCTCCAGTTCATAAAAGCAGCATGGTCTAATAGAGCAGAGGCCTGGGAGTCAAAAGGAACTGGGTTCTAATCCCAGCTCCGCCACTTGTCTGCTGTGTGAACTTGGGCAAGTCACTTTGCTTCTCTGTGCCTCAGTTAATTTATCTGTAAAATGGGGATTAAGACTGCGAGCCCCATGTCGGACAGGGAATGTGACAAACTCAATTAATTTCTCTGTCCAAACCGATTAACTTGTGGCTACTCCAGTGCTTAGAACCGTGTTTGAAACAGAGTAAACACTTAAAAAATACCATCATTATTACAAAAGGAGAAGCATGTCCAAATTCCACATCAAGATGAGTTAACAAATATTCCATTATTGGGCCAGTCCCAAGATGTGAAAATGGGCAGCTACTTCTTTGTATGAGTCACCATCTTCTCATTTGTAAGTTCAAATGAATAGGGTCAGAGAAGAAAATACTTCTTAGATCAACTGTATCATTACTGAAAACCTGAAATTTGCAGGAAAGCAGAGAAGATTTCATTTTGGGAACACTGTTCCAAATTAATTCAGCATTTCAGAATTGCCCGGGATATAGAAACACTGATTTAAACACAGACACAGGACAAACCAAAAGACCAGAACTTCCCTGGGACAGTATATTTCTAACCTTATCACTTTTCTTTACTGTACAACATTTATTTGGCACTATGAATCATCACATTTCTATGAAATATTTTAATATACCCTTCAATGTGACCTTAATGCTTAAAGAAGACATCCATCAATGATGAGAGCAAGCTTAATAATGCAATTACTGGTTAGTAACTTTGATCAGATTTGAAAAATGGCAGCATTACTAATAGTGAAATTGTATCAATGTGAGTGTGGTGATCACTGTCAGTCTGTGACTTGAGTCCCTTTACATCATGTGCTTGGAAAGATTGCCCCCTGCTGCAATATTTTATTTCCAGCAGAAACCTCTAGCATGTATTTTTTTTATGCCTTGTGTAAATTCACTGAGGAGGAAGGAGTATATCCTATGTTTCTGATGTACTTTCCCAAGCACTTAGGACAGAACAGTGCATCTTGTGGGTGTTCAGTAAATACAATTAGTTATGTATAATTACAATGTACAATTAGTTATAGATTATGGTCAGAGAGAGGGATTTTAGAGTTGGTGAGGGAGGAGATAGTGCAGCGGCAGGAGATGACGAGATCGAGGGTGTGACCAAGTCGGTGAGTGGGCGCGGTATGGTGAAGCAGGAGGTCGGCAGAGTCGAGGAGGGATAGCAGGCAGGCAGCAGAGGAGTCATCGGGTACATCCATATGGATGTTGAAGTCTCCGAGGATCAGAGTGGGCAGAGAGAAGGAGAGAAGGAAGGTGAGAAAGGGGTCTAGGTGGTTGAAGAAGTCGGAGGTGGGACCGGGAGGGTGGTAGATGACAGGAACAAGTATCTGGAGGGGGTGGTAGAGGCGAATGATATGGACTTTGAAGGAGGGGAAGGAGAGGGAGGGGGGAGGAGGGATAGTGGACCCCCAACAGAACCCTTTACTACCAGACCCGTTGCTTGTGAACTTTATCTTTAATGGGAAGCAGCAAGCCCTGGCAGAAGGAGCACAATCCCAGGAGTCAGAGGATGTGGGTTCTAATCCTGACTCTGCCACTCGCCTGAGGGGTGACCTGGGCAAATCACAATAGGGAAACAGCATGACCTAGGGGAATAATCTTGGGTCTGGGAGCCAGAGGACCTGAGTTTTAATTCTGACTCTGCCACTAGCCTGCTTGGTGACTGTGGACAAGTCCCAATAGGGAAGCAGCATTATACTAAGTGCTTGGGAGAGTACAAGCACATGAGAAGCAGCATGGCTCAGTGGAAAGAGCACGGGCCTGGGAGTCTGAGGTCATGGGTTCTAGTCTCAGCTCCGCTACTTGCCAGCTGTGTGACTTCGGGCAAGTCACTTAACTTCTCTGTGCCTCAGTTACCTCATCTGTAAAATGGGGATTAAGACTGTGTGCCGCACGTGGGACAACGTGATTACCTTGAATCCCCCCCAGTGCTTAGAACAGTGCTTGGCGCATAGTAAACGCTTAACAAATGCCATCATTATTGTTATTACAACACAATTAATCATTTATGTTACTATATGTCTCCCCCTCTGTTAGCTTGTTGTGGGCAGGGAAGGTGTCTACCAACCCTGGTGTACTCTCCCAAGTGCTCCACCCAGAAAATGCTTAATAAATACCACTGAAAATGAATAACAGAGGTTGTAGACATGTTCCCTGCCCACAAGGAGCTTACAGTCTAGAAGGGGAGGCAAGCAATAAATACATTATAGATAGATTTGGGAGTGCATCAAGTGCAATGAAACCAATTACCCTTTTTTTTCCATCCCTGCGCCATACATATGGACAAAACCATTTCTTCTGTGATAGCAGCCTTTTCTACCTGGAGAGATGCATGCTATTGGAGGGTTATTCCCAGATTCCCAAACAGCAAGCCATCCAAAATCCAGACTGAAATCACAATATGGAGGAATCAAGTGTCAGTATATTTGTATCATTTCTTGGAGTGACAAGGATGAGGCATGTAGTTTCCTTAGCCATTCACTCATTCATGGATTTATTCATTCATTTTTCCAGACTCTGACTATTATCAGATGAACAGGCGGACCTCGGATTTATGACCCAAGTGGTTCTAGAGATGTTAGTGGAAAGATCTGGCCCGTGAGCCAGAAGGACCTGAGTTCTAATTCTGACTCTGCCTGCTGTCTGCTTGTGACTTTGAGTCACTTCACTTCTCTGTGCCTCAGTTCCCTCACCTATAAAATGGGGGCTTAAGACTGTGAGCCCCATGTGGGACAAGGAAGGCGTTCAACCCGATTTGCTTGTAACCACCCAGCAATCAGTACATTGTTTGGCACATAGTAAGCACTTAACAAATGCTACATTATTATTAATATTATTACCTGTTTTTCCACCTACTTGGATGATGAACCTCATGGAAGACAGGACTGTGTCTGACCTAATTAACCTGTACCTAACACAGCCCTTAATACAGTGTTTGACCACAAAAAGACAATAAGCATTTAAATAATACCACAATTATTATTATACATGCATTAGCAAAATGATATGAATTTAGTATGCACCCATTAAAAAAATGAATAGCTTTGCAAACCGATAAAATACTATGATCTAAAGTTTAGCCTGAGGACAAGTGACGTAACAACTGCACCTTGCAAACCCAGTATAACTAAAGTTTAATTCCGTTACTGACATGCTACAGAATCAATCAATCCTATTTAGGGAGCTCTTACTGTGTGCAGAGCACTGTACTAAGTGCTTGAGAGAATACAATATAATGATATAAAGGACTCATTCCCTGCCTAAATCATTCATTCATTCAACCTTATTTATTGAGCACTTACTGTGTGCAGAGCACTGTACTAAGCACTTGGAATGTACATTTTGGCAACAGATAGAGACAATCCCTGCCCCACAATGGGCCCACAGTCTAAAAGGGGGAGACCAACAGCAAAACAAAACAAGTAGACAGGCATCAATAATCAGGCATCAGAATCAGTAGTCAGACATCAAAATCAGCATATTCTTAAAACACACGCAGGTGAAGAAATATAAACCCAAATCAAGAAGCCAGCATGATTTTTGGGGGAGTGAGATGCCTGTTTGACATTAATAATAATTGTGGTATTTGTTTTGTGCTTATGTTCCAGGCACCATATTAAGCCATGGGGTGGATTCACATAAATTACACTGGACACCGTCCCTGTCCCACGTGGGGCTCGCAGTCTCTATCCCCATTTTACAGGTGAGATAAATGAGGCCTAGAGAAGTGGAACGACTTGCTCAAGTTCACACAGCAGACGAGTGGTGGCGCTGGGATCAGAACCCAGGTCCTTCTGACTCCCAGACCTGAGGTCTATCCACTAGGCCGCACTGCTTCTCATTAAGCTACAAACTAAAAAATGTCTAGAGGAAAGTGGTGGGACCTAGTGGATAGGGCAGGGGTCTTGGAGGTGGGAGATCTGGGTTTTAATCCCTGATCTTCCATTTGCTTGCTGCGTGACCTTGGATAAGTCATTTAATGATTCTGTGCCTTAGCTTCCCCATCAGAAAAAAAGACGATGAAATACCGTTCTACCTCCTTCTCAGACTGAGAGTCCTATGTGGAACAGGGGCTGTGTCCGATCTGATTAACTTGTATTTAACCGAACACTCAGCATGGTGCTTGGGATATAGCGTCAAACAATCAATGATATTTATTGAGCACTTATGGTGGGCACAGCACTGTGTTGAAAACTTGGGAGAGTACAACACAACAGATTAGCAGCCTTGCCTAGTGGAAAGAGCACAGGCCTGGGAATCAGAAGGACCTGAGTTTTAATAGACGCTCTGCCGCTTGTCTGCTGTGTGACTTTGGTCAAGTCACATAAGTTATCCCCCACCTGCAAAATGGGGTTGAAGACTGAAATCTCCATGTGGGACAGTGACTGGGTCTAACCTGATTAGCTTGTATTTATCCCAGCGTTTAGAACACTGCTCGACCCATAATAAGCATTTAACAAATACCTCCATAATCATCATCATCATTATCAAGTGCTTGACAAATACCACATAACAACCCCCGAAACACAGAGTTGGCAGACACATTCCCTGCCCACCATAAGCAACATGGCCTAATGGATAGAACAGAGGTCTGGGAGTAAGGAGGACCTGGGTTCTAATGCCATTTCTGCCATTTATCTGCTATATGACCTTGGGCAAGTCACTTCACTTCTCTGTACCTCAGTTCTCTCATCTGTAAAATGGAGATTAAGACTGTAAGCCCATCAAACGGCAGGGACTGTCTCTATCTGTTGCCGACTTGTTCATCCCAAGCGCTTAGTACAGTGCTCTGCACATAGTAAGCGCTCAATAAATACTATTGAATGAATGAATGACTGTGAGCCCCATGTGGTACAGACCCTGAACCCAACCAAATTACCTTATATCTACCCAAAACCTAGTACCGTGCCTGGCACATAGTAAGCACTTAAATACTACAATTATTATTATTATTATTATTACTACCTAGTAAACATCATCATTAATCACCAACAGTGAGACTGTGGAAAGACCTCAGTTGGCCTGCTTTCAAGCACTGCTTGACATGCCATACCCTCACTGATGCCAAATGTCAAGAAAATTGTTCATTCCCCCCAAATTGCTAATGGTAAGCTGCAGTAAGAGGGCAAGATAAATGTTTCAAAGATGATAGAAAGCACAAATGGGAACAAAGGAAAAAAATGGACTAGTTGGAGGGCAGCTGAGAAACAGCAATATACCACAAACATTCTTGAAATGCACAATATCTATATGCATACAAACACACACACACACACACATATATATATATATGCAAACAATTTGTACCATATAATTTATAAATACCAATTAGTCATATTCACTGAGCGCTTACTGTGTGCAGAACACTGTATAAAGCCCTTGGAAGAGTACAGTCTAACAGAGCAGCAAGGGGTAGTGATTAGAGAATGAACCTGGGAATCAGAAGGTCATAGGTCCTAATCCCAGCTCCACCACTTGTCTGCTGTGTAGCCTTGGGCAAGTCACTTCACTTCTCTGTGCTTCAGTTACCTCATCTGTAAAATGGGGATTAAGACTGTGAGCCCCATGCAGGACAGGGACTGTGTCCAATCTGATTTGCTTGTATCCATCCCAGTGCTTAGTACAGAGCCTGGCACATAGTTAACGCTTAACAAATACCACATTGTTATTATTAACAGAGTTAATTATATTAGCTCTTAACAAATACCACAAACATCATTATTATTATTAACAGAGTTGGTGGGCATATTCCCTGCCCATGACAAGCTTTGTACCTAACTGCTGTGGGACTGAAGGTGGGGCAAATATATCAAGCATCCAAAGGTCACAGATTGATTCATTCATTCAATCATATTTATTGAGTGCTTACGGCATGCAGAGCTCTATACTAAGCACTTGGAAGAGTTTGATACGGCAGTAAACAGTCTCATTCCCTGCCTACAAAGAATCTACAGTCTCGAGTCAGGGAGGCAGACAATACATATAATTAAAGTTGCAGTTATATACAAAGAACTGTGGGGCCGGGAGGAGGGAAGAGCAAAGGCCCAATCAGGGTGATGAAGAAGAGAGTGGGAGATGAGGAAAAGTAGGGCTTAGTCTGGGAAGGCTTCTTGGAGGAGATGTGCCTTCAATAAGGCTTAGATCCAAATGTCTAGATGATACCGAATGTGACAGAGTGCATGTGCCGGCGTGCTTCTTTGCCACTTTGTCAGTGGAAGAACTCGATTAAAGTGGTGTGGCATACAGATTTTTAGGCAGTTCTAGGAAGCAGATAGTCTACCACGACCCCTTGCACACAAAGATGTATCCTTGTCTACTTTACCCTTACAGACACTTTTGAAAGTGGAGAAGCTGTTTCTTCAAAGGTAAAATTGGAAACAACAGTTATTGCCTCAAAGGAGCAACAATATTGAAAAAGAAATACATGCTGGCAGGGGGAAACCCACTTAATAGCTTTTCCTCATAGTTCCCTTTGACAGGGAGGAATGGTCTCCTCATCTACCTTTGGGATTGTCCTTGGTCTGGAGCTAAAACAAAGCACTGTCCCCCTCTCGATTGTTAACTCATTTGTTTTCTTCAAATGGCATTTGTTAAATGCTTAAATTGTGCCAGACACTGTATTAAGTGCCGGGGTAGATACAAGTTAAAAAGGTTGGACACAGTTCACATCCCACATGGGGCTCACAGTATTTAATCCCCATTTTCAGATGAGGTAACTGAGGCACAGATAAGTGAAATGACTTGTCCAAGGTCATACAGCAGCCACAGGGTGGAGACAGAATTAGAACTCAGGTCCTTCTGATTTCTGGGCCTGTGCTCTATCCACTAGGCAACACTACTTCCTCTCAACTGTGGCTTGGGTTGAGTCGCTTGTTGTGACTAGTAGTCAGCTTGCTGTGTGTGGGTAGGGAAAGTCTCTACTAACTCTGTCCTGTTCTCCCAAGAGTTTAACTCAGTGGTCTCCATACTGAAAATGTTGAATAAATACCACTGAATGATTGACTGTTTGTACTAAGCACTGCAAAACAAACAAAGAAACAAAACACGTGAGAATCTGACAGCCTCTGACCCTCAAGGGGCTCCTAGTCTAAGAATCAGGTTGGGAGAGAACTGGCAATCGTCACGATAGGAAAGCAGCGTAGCCTAGTGGAGAGATCAGGGCCTTGGAGACGAAGTACCTGGGTTCTAATCCCAGCTCTGCCACTTGCTAGTTTTGTGAACTTGGGCAAGTCACTTCACTTCTCTGTGCCTTGGTTTCCTCAACTGTAAAATGGGGATTCTTTGCCTGTTCTCCCTCCTATTTAAACTGTCAGCCCCATGTGGTACGGAAACTGTGTCCAAAAGCAACCTAATCATTATGGAGTCCATTCTCACATGATTTTATGGGAAGCCATGTGGCCTAGAGGATAGGACACGGGCCTGAGAATCAGATGACCTGTATTCTAATCCCACCTCTGCCACTTGCCTGATGGCAAGTCAGACATCTTGCCTGATGGCAAGTCAGGCACCACCACTTGCCTGATGGTGACTTGTCTGCTGTGTGACCTTGGACAAGTCACCAAACTTCTCTGTGCCTTAGTTTCCTCATCTGTAAAATGGGGATTCAATATCTGTCTCCCTCCTACTTAATAATAATATTAATAATAATTATCGTATTTGTTAAGCACTTATTATGGGCCAAGCACTTCTAAGCACTGGGGTAGATACAAGGTAATCAGGTTGTCCCATGAGGGGCTCACAGTCTTAATCCCCATTTTACAGATGAGGCCCAGAGAAATGAAGTGGCATGCCCAAGGTCACACAGCAGACAAGTGGAGGATTCAGGATTAGAACCCATGTCCTCTGACTCCCAAGCCTGTGCTCTTTTCACTACAACACGTAGCTTCTCAAACTACTTATTCATTCATTCATTCATTCATTCAATAGTATTTATTGAGCACTTACTATGTGCAGAGCACTGTACTAAGCGCTTGGAATGAACAAGTCGGCAACAGAGACAGTCCCTGCCGTTTGACGGACTATGAGCCCTACTTGGGACAGAGACCATACCAAACCTGATTATCTTGAACCTACCCCAGGACTTACTACAGTGCTCAGCATGTAGGTAAGCACTTAGAAAGACCCCAGTTAACTATGAAGTCTATTAAACTCTGCCAAGTGCTTGGTATAGTGTTGTGACAAAATAGGTGTTCAATAAATACTATAGATTGATTCCTGGGAGTGTACTTGCAGAGCACAATCATCAGCATTAAGCTACTCCTGCCTGACTGCTTCAGCAGTTATGGATGGCTTTTCTTATCCGTGAGCTGATAGTTGGAATCAAACTCCTGCACGAGGTTCTTGGTGCTCTCGATACTGATGATGATGATAATAATAATGGAATTTGTTAAATGCTTACTATGTGAGGAGCACTGTTCAAAGTACTGGGGTAGACACAAGATGGGCAGGTTTGGACACAGACCCATATGGAGTTGTCCCACATGGAGCTTGCAGTTTAAATAGGAGGGAAAACAGGTAGTGAATCCACATTTACAGATAATAATAATAATAATAATGATAGTATTTGTTAGGTGCTTACTGTATGCCAAGAACTGTTCTAAGTGCTGGGGTAAATACAGGATAATCAGGTTGTTCATTCATTCAGTAGTATTTATTGAGCGCCTACTATGTGCAGAGCACTGTACTAAGCACTTGGAATGTACAATTCGGCAACAGATAGAGACGATCCCTGCCCAGTGATGGGTTCACAGTCTAACCGGGGGTTGTTCCACATGGGGCTCACAATCTTAGTCCACATTTTACAGATGAGGTACCTGAGGCACAGAGAAGTTAAGTGACTTGACCAAGATCACAAAGCAGCCATGGCGGATGTGGGATTAGAACTCACATCTTCTGACTCCCAAGCCCGTGCTTTTTCCACGAGGCCATGTGAGATGAGGGAACTGAGGCCCAAAGAAAAAACTGTCAGTATGACTAATATAGGCAAGTGGTTTGCTTTAGATCACATAGAAGGCAAGTGTTGGACCTGTGATTAGAACTCAGGTTCTCTGATTCCCAGGCCCGGGCTCTTTCTACTAAACTATGTCGCTTCCCTGCTTCTACAAACACAAGTGGATAGAACAGGTACTTAGCTTTACTTTGTTCATGACAGGAAAGGTTCAGGTGAGACACTTTCACCTTTGCTTCAGAGCACTGATAAACTTGTCAAGCTTGTTTAGTGGTGGTATTTGTTAAGCGCTTACTATGTGCCAAGTGTGCCTGCTAATGACATTCAACAGAAGCCATCTTGAGGTCCTCAGATACCATCCTGAAGTTTCAATGTGGTTCCCGTCACGCCTTTTAATGTGACATGCAGCAAACATCATGTCCATTAGGCCATATAAACCCTCAACCCATCAATACATTTTTCTCTAGCAGTTCCAGTTACTGTACTGACCCTGATACTTGGGTTTACTCCTAGGGCTTCCCATTTGTGATGAATTTTCCTTTCCTGGAAATAATCAGAGGAGCCATTTTAGTTATTTCTTTCCAAATCATAAAAACTTAAAATGGATTGCTACAAAATTTCACCTTTTACAGTGAGGTATAGGCCCAATATTTGCAAACATTTTATCCCCTAAATAACTGTACCTTGGTAGCGAGCTAGTGATAGAGCAATTTTGAGAGAAAAATGACGTTCTCAAATTCGATTTACAATACCTCTATCAGCATTTCAGCCGTCTAGCTTTCTGGAACAATGGCCTGGCTTCTTGGGTTCTGTTTAGAGCCTAGAATAATTCCTTTCAGAATTGTAACCATATTTCCAGCCAACAAATTTCAGGAGGTTTTCAATGAACTATTCCCAAACTTCTCTTCCTTTTAATAATTTTCATTCCACTCAGACCAATTGCTTTTTAAAAAATCTATATGTGGTCATTTCCAAGGAGTTTACACTGACACACATTGACTGCACTGCTGTCAATCTCTTCCTCACTGATTGAGTCATTCACAATTCTATTGCCACCAACCAGAATTAGCAATTTTATCATTGCTTCCAGGTTAATGAATTACGATGCTGACACAGTCATAATGTCACTGGGAAAATCAAGCCAGGAGAAAGGGAATAGGGAGTGGAGCGAGGGGGCATTTAGGAAGATGACACATATCTCTAATTATCAGTAATGGAGAAAGCTCTTTTTGCCCATTGAAAAAGCTATTTTTGCCCAGTTTAGAACAATTCAGCTTTGGCATGGAATGATGACTGCCAAGTGTTCAGTTTTGAAAATTCAGAAATACTCTCAGTTATATCCCAATAAATCCTGACATTTGAGATCACAAAGTTATTAATTTGGTAAACTGATCTTGAGCCAACCATCTCTAACATAATGAGGTGCAGTTCACAAATGAGGCGTATTTGCCCAGAAATATAAAAGGTTTCAAGGACTAGTGTTTGGCCGGGACATGTCTAACAACTTTATTTTGTACTCCCCCAAGTGCTTAGTACAGTGTTTTGAACACAGTAAGCACTCAACAAATATGCTTGATTGACCCAGATGCCATACAGTTACTATAAATCTCATTTTAAAATACAGTACTGCTCCAAAATCAACATTTAAGATAGACCCTTAGAATCCTTGTGGGCAGAGAACATGACTACCAACTCTGCTGCATTGTACTCTCCCAAGTACAGTGCTCTGCAAACAGTAAGTGTTTGATAATTATCAGTAATCGATAGATTAATTGATCTGGCTGATTCAGAATGTAAAAGTAATTCACTCCATGCCTCTGTGTATTAACTCTTTCCATTAAAAAGGATCCTCTTTTCTTCCTGCCTTGTATCCTCTCACTTTTCTTAATTTTTTTATTATGGTATTTGTAGGTGCTTACTATGTGTTGAGTACTCTTCTAAGCTCTCAGAGAGATACAAGTTAAGTCAGACACAGTCCCTGCCCTCCAAAAGGCTCTCAGTATAAGTAGAAGGGAGAATAGGCTGAGTCCCCATTTTCAGATGAGGAAACTGTGGCATGGGAAGGTAAGTGACCTGCCTAAGTTCACAGAGCAGACAAGTGGGAGAGCCAAGATTAGGACCTAGATCCTCTGGTAACCAGGACTGGGCCCTTTCCATTAGGCATTGTTGCTCCTTTCCTTTCCCTAAAATCATTTATCACTGACCTACTTGGCCAAATCAAGGAGGGAGACAGCTGGAAATTCAACTTGAGGAGAAATCAAGTTAGAGACACAGAGATGTAGAGAAACACCCACAGCTGACTAGAGTGAGCAAGAGAGAATAAAGGCAGAGAGAGACAGAGTGGTAAGGCTGAGTGAAAGAGAAAGAAGAGCAATAGAGTCAGACTGCTATCCATGTAGCTATTTCACAATATCTCTAATACACTTTAAAACATGAGGTTGCCTACATAAATAGAGGCATTGATAGTGATAATAATAAAAATGATGATGATGATAATGAAAAATTTGTTAAGTGATTACTAGGTAGCAATCACTATGCAAACCACTGGGAATTAGGTTAGGGGAAAAAGTTAGGGTAGGAGAACAGGTTAGGTTAGAGAAAAAGGTTAGCCTTGGGGAAAATGTTAGTCTAGGGGAAAAGGTTAGGTTAGGGGAAAACATTAGGCTAGGGCAAAAACTAAGTCTAGGGGAAAAAGTTTGGTTAGGCAAAAAGTTTGGTTTAGGAAAAAAGATTAGTTTAGGTGAAAATGTTACGTTAGGCAAAAAGGTTACATTAGGCTAGGGGAAAAGGTTAGGTTAGGGGAACAGGTTAGATTGGGTTAGAGGAAAATGCTGGTTAGGCTAGGGGACAAGGGTTAGGCTGGGGGACAAGGGTCAGGCTGGGGCACAAGGGTCAGGCTGAAGCACAAGGGTCAGGCTGGGGGACAAGGGTCAGGCTGGGGGACAAGGGTCAGGCTGGGGGACAAGATTAAGCTAGGGGGAAAGGCTAGACGGGGGAAAGGCTAGGCTAGGGGGAAAGGCTAGGCTAGGGGGAAAGGCTAGGCTAGGGGACAAAGTTAGGCTGGAGGAAAGGTAAGTTTGGGGAAAAGTTTAGGCTAGGTTAGGGAAAAAAGTAAGGTTAGGGTAACAGGTTAGATTAGGGGAGAAAGTTGGGTTAGGGGAGAAGGTTGGGTTAGGGGAGAATGTTGGGTATGGAGAGAAGGTTGGGTTAGGCTAAGGGACAAGGTTGGGTTAGGCTAAGGGACAAAGGTGGGTTAGCCTAGGGGACAAGGTTGGGCTAGCCTAGGGGACAAGGTTGGGTTAGCCTAGGGGACAAAGTTAGCCTAGGGGACAAGGTTAGCCTAGGGGACAAGATTAGCCTAGGGGACAAGATTAGCCTAGGAGACAAGGTTAGCCTAGGAGAAAAGGTTGGGTTAGGGGAAAGGTTAGGAAGGGGAAAAGGCTAAGCTAGGGGATAAGGTTAGGTTGGGGAAAAGGTTAGGTTAGGGGAAAAGGTTATTTAGGGGAAAAGGTTAGGCTAAGGGAAAAAGATTTGGTTAGGGGAAAAGGGTAGGCTAAGGGAAAAAGATTTGGTTAGGGGAAAAGGTTGGGTTAGGCTAGGGGAAAAGGTTAGGCTAGGAGAAAAAATTAGTTTAGGAGAAAAGGTTAGGCTAAGGGAAAAAGATTTGGTTAGGGGAAAAGGTTAGGGTAAAGGAAAAGATTAGGCTAGGGGAAAAGGTTACCACAATTATTATTATGCAAGAAGAGGTGGGGGCCAGCTGGTTTCTTACCAGATTTCTGTCCTCTCTCTCTCTCCTTCCCCAGCCTTGTTAACTACAGGAGAGTGGTTTGGCTCGGCAGACTGGACATTATTTAAGAGGCCACTTAGGAGATTAATCAATGGTTTTTATTTTATGCAGACCACTTTACCAAGTGCTTGCACGTCTTCAACAAAGCTGGAGGACACAAACCCTGCCTTCAAGCATCTTACATTAGACTGGGGAAGACAGGCCCTAAAATAAAATAACAGGTGGGATACGTGTGGCACAAGGTTTTGTTTTTTTGTATGTGTATGTGTGTGTATGTGTATACACATGTATGTACGTAAACATGTACACCTGTCCGGATGGGCTATCTACACATGAGTGTGTACTTATTTGAGTTTTCTGCTTGGCTGTGCTTGCATATAGTGACCTATGATGTCACCATTCTGTATGTATTTGGTTACAATTCCGTGTCACGGGCCTTGGAATCAGATGGTCATAGGTTCTAATCCCAGCTCCACCACTTGTCTGCTGTGTGACCTCCGGCAAGTCACTTCCCTTCTCTGTGCCTTGCTTGTCTCATCTGTAATCTGGAGATTAAAACAGTGAACCCAATGTGGGACAGGGAGGGGATCCAACCTGTTTTGCTTGTGCCACCCCCCCCCAACCCCCCCAGCCCTTAGTACAGTGCCTGGCATGTTTTGTGCACTTAAAAACCACAAATGATTAATTCCAGCTCTGCCACTTGTCTGCTGTGTGACCTTGGGCACGTCCTTTCACTTCTTTGGGCCTCAGTTGCCTCACGTGTAAAATGGGGATGGATACTGTGGGGCTCATTTGGGACAGGGACTGTGTCCAGTCCGATTGCCTGTGTCTACCTGAGCTCTTGCTGCAGTGCCTGACACATGCTAAGCACTTAACAAATACCACAATTATCATTATTATTATTACTATTACAACTGAATTAGTGGACACATTCCCTAACCACAAGGAGTCCACAGACTAGATGGGGAGATGTACATGAATATAAATATATAAAAGATGCATATTCTGGCATTTAAGCACTTAATACCACAAATAATGTGTTTATTGTTATTAGAAGAGGAGGAGGGGAAAGCAGAGACGCAGAGAGATCGAGGGACACCATTAAAGTCACACTGCAAGTCACTTAAGTCTCTTCACTACGACTGATTGATTCACTGACTGATCGGGTAATCGAAACTGGGACAACTTCCAGCCTGAACCACTGCCCACCTCCAAGCCACATTGCCCACTCCCTGTCTCCTGGGCCTAAGAGGGTCATGCCTATTGGCCTAGCCCAGCCCAATAAAGTTGATAGGGGCAAGGGGAAATCTGAGACTCTGCTGCCAATTGGAGCCACATTCTTCTCAAGACCCTCAGGCCAGGTAGGGGGAAGAGGGAAGGAGAAAAAGAGGGTAACACCCCTCTGTTTGCACTCTCACATCTACAGACTCTTTACCCTGTCTAGGTAAGACTGAAGGAATGAAATGTGGAGGAAGAGAGGAGGAAGGGTACAACGTTGTGGTCTACAGATTAGAAGCTTGTGACATTCTCCTGCTTTGAGTACATAGCTGATACTCCCAAATTATAACTCTTCTGTGAAGCAGGGCCAGCTGCCAGTGGCACAAGGGACTCAGGAGTGATGAAAAACATATCCATTTTATTCCATACAAATGCATTTGGGCTTACAGAGCCCAGGTCGCCAAGGGGACAGAGAGGGCAGGAGGAGAGGAAGGGGCCAGTCCCTGCCATTTCTGTTGGTAGGTTGGGGGAGAAGTTATTTTACATCTTCCTACTCTAGCATTTTGTGCTAGTCCTCTCCCCACCCGCACCCAATATTGCTTGTCCAGGAGGGATGGAGGACATAGGGTAGTCACACACACACACAGATAGACATGCACACCCCTGTCCCTGTACTCCGCTCCCCCAGGGGCACCCACCTCAGGCAGGAAAGGGAGTCTGTACTCTTGAAACCAGAGCTGGGCAGAGAAATCCCAATGGATGCAGCCAAGAGGAAGTTGCACTGACTCTACAATTAAAGGCCCCGGGGTGACTTCACACACGCTCTTGAGGTACAGAGAGCACCTGTCCAGAACACTAGACCCGTTTCCATAACCCTCTACCTCTCCAAAGAGGGACGGCCCCTCTCACTGTGCTCTCGTCCGGGCCTTCGCTCTCACACACGGTATACACACACACACACACACACACACACACATATACACCCATCACCTCCTGGAGTTGCAAGAGACTGGTTTGGCACCCATGATACAGTGTTTGACCCTTGACCCCCAAAGGAAATGTCATTGTCTAGAAGGAGGAGATACAGTTGCGGGCTTGGGGGTGGGAGGGAGGGGGTGGTCCAGGGGCAGCAGCCTGGTGCCAACCGATTCCCCGACGATAGGGCCGGAGCAATCAATCTATCAGTGTCTGTAGCACCCGGTGAGTAGCTGGTCAGTCCTCCATTGTTCATGAGGTCAGGTACTGCAGTGTGGCTTTTTGGGGATGGAGGTGACTATTGGTTGACCGATGAGGTGTCCCCCAGGCTGCCCATGGGGAGAGTGCCAGACAATTAGAGTTGGGAGTGGGGAAGGCTTGGATGGGTCTCCAATGGGGAGCCAATTCCTCCAGCCAGGGAATAGTAGGTTGCATATGTTGAGTCAGAGGTGAGTACGGAGCGCAGAGGGACTCGGTCACTGCTCTGGTTTGTGGACTATAAGGAATCAGTGGATTGTGTGTATATGTATAGTGGGTGATAAGGTTTCCTTCACTATACTCTCTTAAGTGCTTCGCATAGTTCTCTAGACTTAAGTACTCAATAAAGACCATCAATTCCTTTCACTTGCCCAAAACAGAACCCAGACGGCCCCAAGCTTAAAGCATAAAACTCACTATCCTGTCCAGTCCTGTTCACACCAACATGTCCTTGGGGAGGTAGGGTTGGACCAAGAGGCCGGGTCTCCCTTGATGCAACTGGGGTTCAGGCTGCTTCTTTGGCCCTAAGGATAAACCTGGTCAGTTCTCAGGGTAATCTCACTGTGCACCCTTGCTCAGGTCAGGGGGTGCCCAGCCGAGCCCCGCCCCATCTGTGACCCCATTCTGCAGCTGGACTGTCCCCTGCAGGTTCACTCACACCAGAAGTGAGAGCGAGTACAAGACAGAGACAAGAACAAGTGAGCAAAAAGGCGAGCAAGAGAGTGAGAGAAAGAGAGCGAGTGAGAGAGCCAGAGATGAGGGGCAACCTCTCTGAGACATAACAGAGTGGCTGCCGTTTGGGTGGAGAGGAAAGGGCGGATCTTGGCGATATTGTAAAGGTGAAACCGGCAGGTCTCGGTAACGGATAGGATGTGTGGGGTGAATGAAAGAGATGAGTCAAGGATGACACCGAGATTGCGGGCCCGAGAGACGGGAAGGATGGTCGTGCCATCCACGGTGATAGAGAAGTCTGGGAGAGGACCGGATTTGGGAGGGAAGATGAGGAGCTCAGTCTTGCTCATGTTGAGTTTTAGGTGGCGGGCTGACATCCAGGTGGAGACGTCCTGGAGGCAGGAGGAGATGCGAGCCTGAAGGGAGGGGGAGAGGACAGGGGCGGAGATGTAGATCTGCGTGTCATCTGCGTAGAGATGGTAGTCAAAGCCGTGAGAGCGAATTAGTTCACCAAGGGAGTGAGTGTAAATGGAGGACAGAAGAGGGCCAAGAATTGACCCTTGAGGAACTCCAACAGTTAAAGGATGGGAGGAGGAGGAGGAGGAGGCGCCAGCGAAGGAGACCGAGAATGACTGGCCAGAGAGGTAAGAGGAGAACCAGGAGAGGACGGAGTCCGTGAAGCCAAGGTGAGATAAGGTATGAAGGAGGAGGGGATGGTCAACAGTGTCAAAGGCAGCAGAGAGGTCAAGGAGAATCAGAATGGAGTAGGAGCCATTGGATTTGGCAAAAAGGAGGTCATGGGTTACCTTAGAGAGAGCAGTCTCGGTAGAGTGGAGGGGATGGAAGCCAGATCGGAGGGGGTCTAGGAGAGAATGGGAGTTAAGGAATTCTAAGCATCGATTGTAGACGACTCGTTCTAGGATTTTGGAAAGGAAGGGTAGTAGGGAGATAGGGCGATAACTGGAGGGGGGAGTGGGGTCAAGAGCGGGTTTTTTTTAGGATGGGGGAGACGTGGGCATGTTTGAAGGCAGCGGGGAAGGAGCCATTGGAGATTGAGTGGTTAAAAATAGAAGTTTTTTAGTAGACATGTACTCTGCCCACCACCACCACCTTACAGTCTAGAGGGGGAGACATTAATATTGATAAATTACAGATATGGGCTTAAGTGCCGTGGGGCTAAGGGGTGAATGAAGGGTGCAAAGGAGACACAGAAGGGAGTGGGAGAAGAGGAATTAGTAATAAGTATGGTATTTATTAAATGCTTAATATATGCCAGGCACTGTACTAAGCACTGGGGCAGCTACAAGTCAATCGGGTTGGACACAGTCCTTTGTCCTACGTTGCAAAGGACTGTGTCCAATCCTTTGTCCCACGTTGCTTTACTTCCTTGTGCCTCAGCTCCTTCATCTGTAAAATGGGGAATTAAGACGGTGAGTCCCCCATGGGGCAGGGACTGTGTCCAATCTGAGTACCTTGTATCTACCCCAGTGCTCAGAACAGTGCTTGGCATGTAGTATTTAACAAATACCATAATTATTACTACAATGTGACTGGAGATTACTCCTGATTCCCAACCCACTGGACTGTACCAGCTTTCTACAAAATATTTGCTCAATCCATCCATCATATTTATTGAGCACTTTCTATATGCAGACCACTGTCCTAAGCTCTTGGGAGAGTACAATGCAACAGATAGTAGACACCTCCCCTGTTTGTAACGAACTTACAGTTTACACTTAGACGTTGAAGGCAGAGGTAAGGGAGCAAGGGGCTTTGTGGTACCCAGGACTCTCTCTCCATTTTACCGCTCATTTATGCCCTTAAGGGTGGGCAGATGTGGTTCTTGCCAGGACAATTGGGGTGAGAAGGAGGAGGAGGGGAGGTTTGCCCAAGGCCTATAAAAATCACCAATAGAGCCAGAGGAAAAGGAAGGCGGACATCCCAAAAGAACCCCTTCATTCAATTAATCAATCATTGGTATTTATTGAGCACTTACTATAGGCACCATACTAGGTGAGAAACAGCGTGGCCTATTGGATAACACACAGAATCCTCAGTTTCCTCATCTGTAAAGTGGGCATTAAGACTGTGAGCCCCACATTGGACATGGACTTTGTCCAATTTGATTATCTTGTACCTACCCCAGTGCTTAGTACAGTGCCTAGCACATAGTAAGTGCTTAAAAAATACCATAATCGCCCCCTCATCCCACCCCCAAAGCAGTCTTAAAGTCAGTGTTGCTCCACGAGGTAGACTAGGGTCCACATACTGGATTGGTCACAGAACCAGAAATGGCAAAGGTCCTTCTCACACATCCAGTTGTACTAGTGGTTACAGTTCCCGTCGTTCCACAACTTGGTATATTCGCTCTGGAAATGGATTCAGTCTTCCTATAGGTCCTTTCCCTGATTCCAGTTGTCCAGCTGTCCATCAACCCAGAACCTGGAGAATGTCAAGGACTTTAACTCCAGACCCTCTAGACTGCCAGCACATTGTGGGCAGCGAATGTGTCTGTTTACTGTTGTATCGTACTCTCCCTAGCGCTTAGTTCAGGGCTCTGCAAGCAGTAAGCTCAATCAATATGATTGAGTCTAAGAGGTAAAATCATTTTTAGTGATCTGGAATCCATGAGAGATATTTATTGAGTGCTTACTGTGTGCCGAGCACTGTATTAAGGGCTTCAGAGAGTACAGTAGAGCAATATAAAAGATACGTTACTGCACATAATGAGGTTTCAGTCCAGAGGGGTAGAGAAATGAGGAAGCCCTTTGGATGTCCAGAGGCTCTGTCCATCTAGCTCCAGAGACAGTGGAACAAAGAAGAAAGTGAGGAAATCCAGGAGAAGCAATGTGGCCTAGTGGACAGAGCATGAGCTTGTGTTATCTATGTAAATATTTATAATTCTATTTATTTATATCAATGTGTGTGTATATATAAAATTCTATTTATTTATATTGATGCTATTGCTGCCTGTTTACTTGTTTTGATGCCTGTCTCCCTCCTTCTAGACTGTGAACCTGTTATGGCTAGAGATTGTCTCTATTTGTTGCTGAACTGTACTTTCCAAGCACTTAGTACAGAGCTCTGCACACAGTAAGTGCTCTATAAATACAACTGAATGAATGGATGAATGAATGAATGAATCAGAAGGACCTGGCTTCTAATTTCAGCTTGGCCACTTGTCTGCTATGTGATCTTGGGCGAGTTACTTCACTTCTCTGGGCCTCAGTTCCCTCATCTGTAAAATGAGGATTAAGACTGTGAGCCCCATGTGGGACAGGAACCCGATTATCTTGTATGTATCCCATTGCTTCCCCCTCAGGATGACATCTGGAGAGATTCCAGTACTCTGCCAGTCTCGGCTATGGGAGGGAGAGTCGAGCAGAGGCCTGCCATTCCATTCCTAGCTTGGTCAGTGGCGAGTGGAAGGCCATCTGCTACCAGGCAAAACTCACCTGTGCTGGGCATCAGCAGCACGGGAGAGAGTCGAGGGTGGAGACTCAAGTTGACTGCGTGGAAAAAGGCATGGTAGACCAATTCCAAATTTTTATCAAAAAAACTCCATTGATACACTACCAGAATGATTGCAGATGAAGGTGGAACATTCTGGAAGAGATGTGTCCATGGAGTCGCTATGGGCCGGAGACGACTCAACAGCACAGGACAAGACCCCTGTGCTTAGTACAGTGCGTGGCACAAAGTAAGCGCTTAACAAAAACCATTTAAAAAACCCCCAATCCACCACCAAAATCAGTTAATCAAAGGTATTTATTGAGTGCTTACTAGATATAGAGAACTGTGCTAAGCACTTTGGAGAGTTCAATATAACAGAATTGATATCTTTGGCCAAGTTACTTTACTTTCCGATGCTTCCGTTCTCTCATCTGTAAAATGAGGATTGAAAGTCTGAGCCTCATATGGGCCAGGAAATGTATCCAGCCCAATTTGCTGGTATCCATCCCAGCACTTGAACAGTGTCTAGCATATAGTAAGTGCTTAACAAATATCAAAATTATTAATACTATTATTCCCTGCCCACAAGGAGCATACAGTCTAGTCTAAAAAACCCCTCCCTTCTGCAGACTCTTTAACCCAGGGGACAAATGTTCTACACTGTGACTTCAGGGTCAACCTTTCCTCCTCTCCCAGCATTCTCAGCAGTGACAGGGAGGAAGAGTTCTGTAAAAATTAGGGTCTCCCTGCCCTGTCATCCTCTTCAGGCAGACACCCCACCCTGATAGGTTGAGACATCTACTGAGGCAGACTGTGACTGACCTGATTATTTTGTATCGACCCCAGCTCTTAGTACAATGCCTGGAACATAGTAATTGATTAATATCATCCCAATAATAATTATTATCCCCTAAGATACACCTCTGAAGGCTTATTTTAGCAGATGCTATGGCTCAGCTTTTGGGGTATATAAGACTCCAAGAGGATGCTCAACCAAAATGAAAGCAGCTGTGTAACTTCATTTAGACCTCAAAATATAACTTATGTATCCCTAACCTGAAACTCTGTTTACCCTTTTGGGGGTGCTCTTTAATCCCTTTTTGCCCCAGTTTCTCCCTGATATTTCTGCCTGCTGTGGGCAAGGACCCCCTCTCTCCCCTCTCCTTTGGGATCTGAAAATGCACTTTGCCTCTCCTTTTGGGAGTGCTGTTTAATCCCCTGTACTCCCAGCATCACTCTGTTGTTTTTGTCTACTATGGGTGAGGAGTCTCTCATTCTCCTCTCCTCTGGGAATGCATGCCCAGGGACTCCCTCCCCAAAGCCCCAAGAATAGAGACATGCCCTTCAGGCATGGTCATCCCCTGGCTCCTCTATACCCAAGGAGCTTTTAGGCCCTGGAGCCAAAGCTAGGACTGCCCTTCCCCATTAATTCATTCATTGAATCACATTTATTATTATTAATAATTATAAGTGTGGTATTTGTTAACCACTTACTATGTGCCAGGCACTGTACTAAGTGCTGGGGTGAACACAAGCAAATCGGGTTGGACACAGTCCCCATCCCACATGGGGCTCAGAGTCTCAATCCCCATTTTACAGATGAGGTAACTGAGGCAGAGAAGTGGCAGATGAGTGGCAGAGCCAGGATTAGAGTCCTTGTCCTTCTGCCTCCCAGGCCTGTGCTCTATCTACTGCACCATGCTGTTCATTTGTTGAGCACTTACTGGGTGCAGAGCACTGTACTAGGTGCTTGGGAGAGTACAATATAACAGTAAACAGACACGTTCCCTGCCCACAATGAGCTGACAGTCTAGAGGACTTCCGGCACCCAGAGGCAGGGCTGGGCCCCAGGATAAAGCTCCAGAAAGGCAAGGGGCTCAGGGGGAATGATCGATCCCCTGAACTCACAGCCAGTTCTCCTCCTTGTTATACGGCGTCCCTTCCATCCAGTGCCAGGCGCCTTCTTTCCCCTTGTCCGTCAGACCGATCCCCTGATAATTGCCAGATGTCTACTGAAAGAGGAACTCCTACAGAATACAGTTGACGTTACAGACCTAAAAAGCCTATCTTTTTTGAGAAACAGCATGGTCTACTAAGCAGGGAATATGACTGATCTATTATTGTGTTGTACCCGCCCAAGTGCTTAGTACAGTTTCCTGCACACACTAAGTGCTCAATAAATATTGATTGATTGCTTGTCTGGCATATAGGAAGCGCTTAACAAATACCACCAAAAAAAATGTGGCTGGCACCCACCTGCTCTTCCACTGAAGTCACGGAGGCCAGGTGCGAATTCTGCATAACACAGAACTTCTCAACATTATCCCAGGACTTCTTCCCTTTTGAAAAGCAGTAGAGATGTCCTCTGTAGTAATCCCAGCCTTTGGAAAGTATCTTCACAAAGGTACCTTGGAAGGGGGGAGAGATGAAATGAGTCAGGATGACCAACCCACTTCTCCAGAGGAGCAGTGTGGCCTAGTGGATAGAACATGGGATTGGGAGTCAGACAACCTGGTTTCTAATCCCAGCCCCGCCACTTGCCTGCTGTGTGACCTTATTCAAGTCTCTTACCTTCTCTGGGCCTCTGTTCCCTCATCTGTAAAATGGAGATTAAATCCTCCTCCCTTTGCCTTAGACTGTGAGCCCCTTGTGGGACAGGATTTGTGTCCAACCTGATTATCTGTGTCTACCCCAGTGCTCAGTACAGTGCTTGACACATAGTAAGCACTTTAATACAAGTAGAAAAAAATCCAAAGAAATCTGACTCAGTTTTAGAGGAGGAGAAGCAAATATTATTTTCTGGGATATTTAGGTGTAACAGGGTTATGTAGCCTTCTACAGACACCTGAGTGGAAAGTGCACGGTCCAATACAAGCTGCTCTTGGGTGCTGAAGGGTTGGAGATGGGGAAAAAGACGGAGGTGGTGACTTGTTTTTTCTGCATTCCTTGTTCCCCCTAGATGCAGTTTTCTCCTACCATAATGCTGGCCAATGGGATGTACATAATCACAGCAGCATGGCCTAGTGGATAAAGCGCAGTCCCGCAAGTGACAAGGACCTGGGTTTTAATCCTGCTCTGCCACTCATCTGTTGTGTGACCTTGGGTAAGTCACTTCACTTCTCTGGGCCTCAGTTACTTCATCTGTAAAATGGGGATTAAGACTGTGAGCCCCATGTGAGACATGGGCTGTATCCTCTAGACTGTAAGCTTGTTGTGGGCAAGGAATGGGTCTGTTTATTGTTGTACTGTACTCTCCTAAACACTTGGTATTGTGTTCTGTATACAGTAAGTGCTCAATAAATACAACTGAATGAAAGAATGTATAGTTTGTTTCTACTCAGCACTTAGTATTGTGCCTAGAACATAGTAGGGCTTAACAAGTACCATAAAAAAACCAACAACAACTAGTGCCCCTTTTCTCCCCACCCCCAGGGCTCTCATTTTATCATAAAGTGACTTTTTGTCCCCGGAATTTTTCTCCACCACTTCCACTGGCTCCACTGGCATACAGAGAGACACAGAGAGAGAGAGAGATTGTGTGTCTGGGCAGGTAAACAGGCAGCAGGTTTGGTGATGATTGCCAATTCACCCCATCCTTGGCAGCAAAAATTTCCTCTGAAAGGCTGTCGGCTCAAGGTACCCAGTTTGGTGAATAATAATAATGGTATTTGTTAAGCACTTGTTGTGTGCCAGGCACTGTACTAAGCACTAGGGTAGATACAAGCTAATCAAATTGTACATAGTCCCTGTCCCACTTGCGGCTCAATCCCTATTTTATAGATGAGGTAACTGAAGTACAGAGAAATGAAGTGACTTGTCCAAGATCACTCAACAGACAAGTGATGGAGCTGGGATTAGAACCCATCGCGCTCTGACTCCCAGGCCCGGCCTTTATCCACTTTGCCAGGCTGCTTGCCCAGGTACCCTAGCCTAGTGAAAGGAAGCTTGCCAGTTGAAGGGTTGAGTGGGTGAGGACTTGGCTGTGAAGGGAAAGAGACAATTTTCTTCTATGAGAAAAATACATCAGAAAGCCCACGAGAGAAATGTATGTAAAATGCGTAGTTGTGTGTAAGCTCATCATGGACAGGGAGTGTGTTTACCAACACTGTTATATTGTAAGCTTATTATGGGCAGGGAATGCGTCTGTTTATTGTTATACTGTACTCTCCCAAGTGCTCAGTGCAATGCTTTGCATTCAGTAGGTGCTCAATAAATGACTGAATGATTGAATGAACTTTCCCAAGTGTTTAGTACAGCGCTCTGCCATTAGTCAGTCAATCATATTGAGCCATTACTGTGTGCAGAGGACTGTACTAAGCTCTTGGGAGAGTATCAAATATAACAATAACAGACATATTCCCTGCCCATGAGGAGCTTACAGTCTGGAGGTTCCACACACTCTAAGTGTTCAATAAATACAATTGATTGATTGTGAGGCAAGAAGAAGGAACAATCCCCTTCAGCCCCTTCTACTCTACTCACCTTATTTTTTTTCTTCCTCTTCTCCTCCTCCGATGCTGCTCCTGCCCAGACAGACACACACACACACACAGAGAAAGAAAGACACTACACAACCAAGACTTGAACGGCAACCTTAGCATTCAGAATCAGAGCTCTTACCTTACTCCACCTACCTTGCCATACCATAGCTGAAAATCTTACCACCCTTAATTAAACCTCACTCCCAGAATACAAACCACTGAAAACCACCTGACTGACCCAATTCACAGGGGAAAACAATCTCCTAAATTGCATCCAGAGGATCTTAATTACCCAGAAACCAACTACTGGCTGCAAAATACACTCAATTCATCACTAAATGCCTTTTTCACATTACACCACACACAAAGAACCCACAGTCCCTTCACCCCAACATCACAATACCCATAACTGAATGCCATACTCCATTGCCAAAGCACAACAAACTGGAAAAATACCCTAATTCAATAACTTGAAGTAGTTACCCTCCCCTCTGAAGAGAAGTCCTATGGCTCAGTGGCTAAGGAACAGGCCTTTGAAACAGAAGGGTATGGGTTCTAATCCCAGGCCTCATCTAAATCCATTATCTCATCTGATAAATGCAGGTGAATACTCTGAGTCATGTACAAGCATTTTTACTTGTCCATGACATGGAACTGGGTAGAGAATCTTAATTTGAGGTATTTCATCTTTCTTATTACCCACTGACCACAGGGATCAAGGATTCACCAAGCTCATATCTACTACACTTGGCACATGACAACCAGTTATCAAGTTTTAGACTTTTTTAGTCATTCTAATTTTTATCATTACCCAACCCTGGAAATAGAGACATAAGTGATCCATTTGGACTCATGGCAAGGGGACAGCCAAGCAATTCAAATGTCAGAGATTGTTATCCCAGCTGAGTCCCTTGCCTCCCAGGACACTTGGAACAACAGGTCTTGATTTATCTGGGCCTAATTTCTCCCTTCTGCAAAGATGGAAATGCTACTGCTTCACCCTCACCAACTTGTCAGATGAACAGGTAGCACAACCCCAGGGAGCCTGCTCGCAAACAACGTGGCAAGGCAGATGACCCAACCGATGAAGATGACCACATGGGAGGTCACTTCGGCCACCTGGCAGACTGAGATCACGAGGAGCATTCCATTGTCTCCGGGAACATATCCAAAATACCACCAGCCAGACATCTGTACTTTGGGAACAGAAGAACCCAACATAATGCAAACCATTTCAAGTGACTACCCGCTCTAGGACTAGTAGGATGATGTTAGAATGACAAGACAATGACCAAAATCAATCAATTTATCAAGAGGTTTTGTTAAGCACCAGATGGATCAATGGATGCTGCTGACTAAACACTCACCTTACAGTCACCATGGTACTGACCACATGTGATGAGACAATGAACACACTTGTGCCGCTGCCCATAAAAATGGAAAAAGGGGGGAAAAAAACATTAACCTGAAAAAACAAATGAAGACAGAAATGACACAGAGACTCACCACTTGACTCGGTTGACTCGTCACTGAGGCATACTCTGGCAAAGCCCGATGGACTGTCATTGCGATAGGGGTGGGGTGTACTTGTAACTCCTCTGTTAGTTCTCCCCAGTGCACATAGAAAACCTTGAAATGGACCCCCATGAGACTGAACGAGATGCCTTGGGTTTCTCACTGGGACCTCTGTCTGCAGACACTGACGTCTCTGGGAGAATCATTGGTTTCAAAGCTTGAGTTCCGCTATCCTCCTCATCTATACCCAGACGCTTCAGTCTCCGCAAACGTCCATCTCACAGCTGGAGATAGAGAGGGAGGACATTGCTGACCATCTCAGTTTTGTGGTGGCTTTTTTTTTTCTTGGGTTAGGGACAAACACTGTTTGCCAGCTCCCCCACGGGCCATGAAACACTGACCCCCACACAGCTGAGATGACTATAAAGTTCTGCCCAATTGATGCTTACCTGCTCCCTTCTCAGAATCCCGTGAAGGACTCATCATCCAGTTACCAGACACCAGGATGATGTCAACGTCAGAGCCTGGTCTCTCTGCTCCTTCCCACCACATCCCTGTTTATACAGTCTTGGACGGGAATCCGCATGACTCTTCCGCTTCTCACAAGAATGTGGGGAAACTCCCCTTTTCTACTCCTGACCCTAGACTCCCAGAATCCTCCACTGGCAGGCTGGGAATTTTCCCTTCTCCAGGAGACAAGCACGCACTGCTCGATCCCATAGATAGGGCTTTGGATACACGGAGTTCTGATATGTCGACAGAATCAAGGGCCTTGTTTCTTCTCTATGCTTCATCAACTCAAATGGGACCAGCTCCATGCACAGAGCCTTGGGTGGAGCAGATACCTTGACCTAGAATGGCGGTTCCATCTTCTTTCCCCATCCCTGGCAGTTGACCCCTCTGACACACTTGCACATGTCGATGCTACATCTTGTCTTTGTGGTGGCCATGTAGTCTGGGATTCCATCTCTCAATAATAAGGATGCTATTCGTTAAGTGCTTACTGTGTTCCCAGCACTATTCTAAGCGTTGGGGTAGACAGAGTCATCAGCTTATCCCATGTGAGGCTCACAGTCTGAATCCCTATTTTACAGGGGATGTAACTGAGGCACAGAGAAGTGAGGTGACCTGCCCAAAGTCACACACCTGACAAGTGGCAGAATCGAGATTAGAATCCATCACCTCCGACTCTCAAACCCATGTGCTTTCCACTAAGGCATGCTACTTCTCAATGTCAGGATAGGCGGCAGAATGGATTCACCCCTCCCCCTTCTCTATTCCCCTGGCTCCCAACTCTCTTCCCTACTTTCCCATCCTTCCCTGCAGTATCCTCAAAGGAGATCTCCTCCCTCCTTGCAAGTACCACCCCCCCACCTGTGCTTCGGACCCCATTCCCACTCACCTTATAAAAACTATTGCCCCTAACTCCCTCCCCTCCTTAACTTCTACCTTTAAACCACTCACTCTCCAATGGCTTCTTCCCCTCTGCCTTCAAACATGCTCATGTCTCCCCCATCTTAAAAAAATCCTCTCTCGACCCCACTTGCCCTTCCAGTTATCGTCCTATCTCCCTCCTACCCTTCCTTTCTAAACTCCTAGAATGAGTCGTCTACACTCGCTGCCTTGAATTCCTCAACACCAACTCTCTCCTGGACCACCTCCAATCTGACTTCTGTCCCCTCCACTCTACTGAGACTGCTCTCTCAAAGGTCACCCATGACCTCCTTCTTGCCAAATCCAATATTTCCTACTCTATCCTAATCCTCCTCGACCTCTCAGCTGCCTTTGACCCTGTCGACCATCCCCTTCTCCTCCACACCTTATCTCACCTTGCCTTCACGGACTTCATCCTTTCCTGGTTCTCCTCTTATCTTTCTGGCCGTTCATTCTCGTGCTCCTTCACAGGCTCCTCCTCCCCATCCCATCCACTAACTGTAGGGGCTCCTCAAGGGTCAGTCCTTGGCCCTCTTCTATTCTCTATCTACATTCACTCCCTTAGTGAACTCATTAGCTCCCACGGCTTCAACTATCATCTCTATGCAGATGACACCCAAATCTACATCTCCCCACCCTTCCGTTCTCTCCTCCTCCCTCCAGGCTCGTATCACCTCCTGCTTCCAGGACGTCAATCTGAGAATTGATTGGACTGTACCCCCACTGCAAGGGGATGGTCCTTGAGGCCAGGGAGAGATGCTAAGCAGCCTCTGTTTGGAGAGTAATATTAAGTCAGAGACTTCCTTATGTCATCCAATCCAAAGCTGTGCAAGGCTGGAGGTTGGTGCTGTGAGATTCCTGTCTGTGTATGAGCTTGATGAGGCAGATAAGGGGGAGGAGATTTGTGATTCACTAACAAAGCCTTGTCTGGGTAGGGGCAGTAGAGCCTGGAGGATGGGTATGATAGAAGCTAGTTGTCACTGAAGCTTCTCAACTGGTCCTGGGTGAAACCCATCTGGAGCTGTAGCTGGCCTTAAGACACATGTAGATTTTTCAACTTGAGTCCTTTGTCCCCCTATCATAGACTTTGAGGTCCATCTCCCTGGCTAAACCCTTCAGTGAACACTATTCTCCACCTACCACTATATTGCCAGAAGCCACCCGCACTAACAGAAGAGTCACACACACAACCTTTATTTTCTCTTCAATCTTACCCACTAAGGACTTAAAAATTCACACCACATCCATTAGGTATATATCCTTATACTGAGATCCTTCCCTTACCTGTATTGTATCATCTGGGTTCACCCCATTCAAGTGATGCTGGACCTCTATGCTTGAAAGAGGACTATTTTAGAAGGCAGAAGACAAGCACATTTGAATATGTAAGGGAGGGAGACACCACAGTGAAAGCAGGTAAATTGGGACAGGTATACTGCAGTGGTAAGTGAGGGCTGCAAGGAGCTTGTCTGCTAATTCTGCTGTATTGTCCTCTCCCAAGCACTTAGAACAGTACTCTGCACATAGTAAGCACTCAGTAAGTATCACTGATTGATTGCTAGAAGAAAGTGTCTCTGAACTTCCACAGCCACAGAGAGAGGCTGGAGAACCAAGAGGCAGTTTGAATGTCTAGGGAGCCTTCTGAGATGGAGTGTTAGGCCCTTCACTCTTACACCTACTCCTCCCCCACCCCCCACTGTCCAAAGGAATGAATGATGTCAGGATAGCTGAGGGATAATACTCCCACGGCCTTGAAGGGAGGCCCTTGGGGAAATTACCTGGCCTAGATGAGCTCCCAGGTAGCAAGCCCGAAAGCACCTCAACAGTTACTTTAAACACCTGATTCTTCCCACCACCGATCCCCCAGTTCCCCCGCCAGCGCCCCATCCAGAGGTAGCCACAGAGGGGTTCCAGCTCTGAAGGGGCTGAGGATGTGCAGGGTGAACCTTTCAGACAGGACTGTGGGTTCAGGGAGGATTGACCCATCTGTAGACTTAATGGCCCTGGATCTTCTCAGTCTCACGGTTAATTCCAACAGAACCAGTTCCCTCCACAGAGTCTTAACCCCTGTTTGCAGAACAGCCTCAGTACTGAGAATGACAGGGCTCTCTATTCACCACCGCTGCCACCTCCTCCTACTGTAACCCCTTATCATCCACTCATGCCCCCATCACCTTACCTTAGAAATGGAAGCTCAGTTCCTGATTTTACCTCTCCATAGCAATCAGCTGCTCTGCATCCTCAGTGTAGGGGGAAAAGTCCTCATGGCCACAAAGTGTGGTGAGAAGCTTCTGGGAAAAGTGAGTTGTTCCCTCTCTTCCCATCATCAGGACCGTTTGGACATCCACCTCCAGATTCATTCATTCAGTAGTATTTATTGAGCACTTACTGTGTGTAGAGCACTGCACTAAGCACTTTGAAAGTTCAATTTGCAACAGAGACAATTCCTAACCAACAATGGGCTCACAGTCTAGAAGAGGCGAGAAAGACAACAAGACAAGTAAACAGCCATCAATAGCATCAAGGTAAATAGAATTATGATATATACACATAATTAATAAAATAGAATAATATGTACTTATATACACAAGTATTGTGGGGCAGGGAGGGGTGTAGAGCAGAGGGAGGGAGTTGGGGCAATGGGGAGGGGAGGAGGAGCAGAGGGAAAGGGGGGCTTAATCTGGTAAGGCCTCCTGGAGGAGGTCAGTTTTCAGTAGGGCTTTGAAAGGGAGAGGGCAGGGGGAGTGTGTTAGTTTGGTGGATATGAGGAGGGAGGGCATTCCAGGCCAGAAGTAGGACGTAGGCCAGGGGTCCACAGTGGGACAGGGGAGAACAAGGCACAGCATGTTTAGCAGTGAAGAAAAACATGGAATGCTTCATGAGTTTGCATGTCACATAGCTCTGAGCTGGATTTAGGAAGCCTCTGAAAGCTCTAGCCTGATCACTGTGTCTCCCTTGGACCACCTCCACCCTCAACCCTGCCCCACACATTCTCCCACGTAGAACTTCCACCCCTCAGCCACATAATGGACATACCACCGCTCTGCCTAAACTTCAAAAACCTCACTGAAATTCTCTCTTCAACAAGCCTACCCTGACTAAAGCTCTTATATACCCCCACCCACCCCCAACCCCACCGCACACTTTCTTTTCCTTTCCAGCTCACCCATGCAATTGGGGTCACCCACCATGTGCTCAAGTTTTTACCACATATCCTTATACTCAGATCCTTCCCTTACAGGTAATAATGTTGGTATTTGTTAAGCGCTTACTATGTGCAGAGCACTGTTCTAATTGCTGCGGTAGATACAGGGTAATCAGCTTGTCCCTCTTGAGGCTCACAGTTTTAATCTCCATTTTACAGATGAGGGAACTGAGGCACAGAGAAGTTGAGTGGCTTGCCCACAGTCACACAGCCGACAAGTAGCAGAGCTGGGATTCAAACCCATGACCTCTGACTCCCAAGCCCGTGCTCTTTCCACTGAGCCACGCTGCTTCTCCGTATCATCTGTGTCCTCCCCATTCTGCTGATGCTGGACCTAGAAGATGGAAAGGGAATTCTGTTAGAATGTGAAAGACAAGCATATCTGAAAGTGTAAGGCAAGGAGATACCATAATGAGAGTAGGGAAGTTGGGGACAGGTGTTCTGAGGTGATGTGTCTGGGCTGCAGAGAACATGCCCACTAATTCTATTATATGCTCCTAAGGATGTAGTACAGTGCTTTACACATAAAACACTCAAATACCATTAATTGATTGCATAAGGCAAGTGTCTCTGTGGCTGTGGATGTTCTAAAAGAAAGGCGGGAGAACCAAGTGGCAGTTGGAGTGTTCAGGAAGTCTTCTGAGATGGAGTGTCAGGCCCTTCACCCTATTACCTAACCCTCACTTCCATCATGGACATGAATGAGGTCAGCATAAGTGAGGGATGATAACCTCTACACAGAACAGCTCTTGCAGGGAGGCCTATGGGGAAGTTACCTGGCCCCAAAGAGGTCCCAGTTAGCAAGTCAGAAAGCAGATTCAAGTTTACCGAAAACTCAACACCTCCTTCCCCAACCCCTTTTTCCTAAACTCTCCAGGCACTTAAATAGAATGAAACACACTCCACCTTGAGCAGGGTGAGGCCCAGGAAGCATATATAGGGCAGGGAGCATTGAGGGTCCAGGTTCTGACATCTCTCTCTCTCTCTGCCCTCCGCCCCCACCATTTCCCTTCCAGCTCATTCATGCATATAGTTCAACCCACTAAGCACTGAAATATTCACGTCATAGCAATTAGCTACATACCCTTATACACATATCCTTTTCTTAGCTGTATTGTATCACCTGAGTCTACCCCATAAAACTGATGCTGGAACTCAGACTGAAAGGGGGCTCTTGGAAAATGCACAAGACAAGCACATCTGAAAGTATTAGGAAGGGAGACACCATCATGAGAGCAGAAAAGTGGGGACAGACATACTGAGGTGGTGAGCCAGGGCTGCAGGGAATGTGACTAATTCTGTTGCAGTGTACTTTCTCAAGCACTAAGTACAGTACTCTGCACATACTAAACACTCATAAAATACCATGGATTGCAAGAGTGTAGTGTCTCTGAGAACTTCCACAGTTACAGAAAAAGGGGGTTTGAGTGCCTCAGATGGATTATTAGACACTTCACCCCAGTAATAATAATGCTTATGGTATTTGTTAAGCACTTACTATGTGTCAAACACTGTTCTAAGCGCTGGGATGGATACAAGGTAGTCAGGTTGCCCCATGTGAGGCTCATAGTCTTAATCCCTATTTTACAGATGAGGTAACTGAGGCCCAGTGAAGTTACGTGGCTTGCCCAAGGACACACAGCAGACAAGTGGTGAGGCCGAGATTAGAACCCACGTCCTCTGACTCCCAAGCCCGTGCTCTTTCCATTAAGTGACATTACACATCCACATTAACAAATGCCAACATTATTATATCCACGAAAAACCTTTCCCTTTGGGGTTGCAGCATGGTTCCATCTCTACATAGGGACAGGGCTCTCCCTACTCCTCAGATCTGAAAATGCAACTGCTTTTCTTCTCTGTATGACAGCTGTACTTCAGATCCTGGAGGTGCCTTGAGCAGCCAGGTAGCCTCTCCCCTTAGTTGTCCATGGCAACCCAGTGATCTCAGAGCTGAGAAGGAGGAGGAAAGACAGAAGGAAAGGAAGAAAGAAAGAAAAAAAGAACCTTCCTATCATTCTTAATCTTACTTTGTTATTAGTGTTGATTTCAGCTGTTCTTAATTAGCCTCATTACCTCAGAAACAGTAAAGTAAAATAAAACTTGACAAAACTCTAGGGGTGCTCAATGGACTTGGGCTAAGGATTTTGCCTCAGCATAGCAACATTGTGAGCTCTAATCCCACTTGTGATATTAGAATCTTTTTAAGATCCTAACACCAGAGCCAGGCATAGAACCCAGGCCTCCAGCCTCTCAGGGCTGTTACCTTTCCCCTAGGCTACAGCAGCTCTCACAGGGAAATTTCTCCTTCATCCTATTTCAAGCAGAGGAAAAAAAAAGAAGAAGAAAAAAGGAAGAAGAGAAGAAGGAGAAGAAGGGATTCGCAGACAGTGCAGCTTCTCCTTTCTTCCGCTTCCCCCCGACCTTCCCCCAAACTTCCCAGGTCTGGCTTCCCCAGGAAGGATGGGTATACAGGCAAAAACCAACAGCTTGACCTCTAAACTCTGCCCCACACAACACTGGACCCCATCAATACTCCCAGGGCCTGAGATACCCAACAAGGCTGCAGACTGGACAGAAATCAGTTTCCTGTACAGTGTCTGCTTTCTCTGCTTCCTGGATTCCCCAACCAACCCTACTGCTGACTTCCTCATCCTAAACCCCCTATGGTTGTGCCTCTCAGAAAGGGGGATGAAGTGGATTCAATCAGTCTCCACCTTACTGCTGACATTGTACTTCTCCCTTTCCCCTTCTCTCCTCAAGGGGAAGCCACTGTTGGACACAGAAAGGTCTCTTCTCCAGTCAGTCAGTCAATTATATATATATTGAGAGCTTACTGTGTGCAGAACACTGTACTAAGCACTGGGAGAGGACAATCCAACAATAAATAGACACATTCCCTTCAAAAATGAGTTTACAGTCTAGAGGAAGAAACAGACATTAATATAAATCAATAAATTACAGATATGTACATGAGTACGGTGGAGCCAGGAGGAATAAAGGGAGAAAGTCAGGGCATCACAGAAGGGAGTGGGAGAAGAGGAAAGGAGGACTTGGTTACGAAAGGCCTCTTGGTGGAGATGTGCCTTCAAGAAGACTTTGAAGTTGGGGGTGGGTAGAGTCACTGTCTGTCGGATTTGATGAGGGAGGTCGTTCCATGCCAGAGGAAGGATGTGGGTGAGAAATTGGCAGCATGATAGATGAGAGTGAGGTAAAGTGAGAAGGTTGGCATTAGAGACATGAGGTGTGTGGGCTGGGGTGTAGTAAGAGAGTAAACAGGTGAGATAGAATGGGGCAGGGTGATTGAGTGTTTTAAAGTCCATGGGGACGACTTTCTGTTTGACGCAGAGGTGGATGGGCAACCGCTGGAGTTTCTTGAGGAGCGGGGAAACACGGCCTGAATGTTTCTGTAGAAAAATAATTCAGGTAGCAGAGCCAAGTATGAACTGGAGTGGGGAGAGACAAGACAACGAAGGATATGTGGACAGGGTTGTGGGAGCCAGGAGGTTTGACCCATCTATTGAATTAAGGGCTTTTCAGTCCCAAACTCACTTCAGACAGAACCAGTTCCCTGAACAGAGCCCCAGTCCCTGTTTCCAGAACCGACTTCCTTGCAAGAGTAGTAGCCCCTTCCTCACTGTTCTCCCCCTTAGGGTAACCCCATCGTTCATGCAAGCAGACTCAGACATTACCTCCTCTTTCACATGGCAGCGGAGCCTTGGATCCATCTGTTAACCGTGGGGCAAGTCTGGGGACAGACCTCACTGGTCCCACAGTGCAAGGAATGAGTCCTCCCGCAGGGAGATGCATCAAGCGGCCCTTCTAGAGAGGAAGAGTTGATCAGATTTGCCACTTGTTCATCCAGCCCTGAGCTATGCACTGCCAGGGGAATGAAGCACCATAGCCTTCACTCCCCTGGCAGTGCATAGCTCAGGGTTGAATGAGCAAGGAGCAAATGTGTGGTGCTTCCTCCAAGGTCTTGGAGCTAGCCCAACATGGAACTGGGGGGCTTAATAGAGCGGCCGATGGGAGTGGGGCAGTGCAGAAGCTTCTCAGACCCTTCTGGCCGACACACACCTGGCATTGTGAGAGCTGGGCCCCCAGGACACGCCAGGATGAGTGATTGTGGAGGCACAAGTTTCCCCGTCCTGCTCTCCATCAGCAGCCAAGAATCACATCTGTCAGACACTCTGGTGTCCAGGAGAACTGTTTGCTGAAAGAAAGGGAGAGAGAGTGGGTTGAAGACAATCTAGTTTTCATTAGAGGTTAGGTGGACACCTAGGTAACTGCAGTTAAACTGACTGCTCCACTCTGCCCTTACAACGGGCCCAACCCCAACTCCTCAGATCCCCAGGAGAGGTTCAATTCACAGGGAATGCAAGTCCAGAACTGCCAAATTAATTGAGGTATTTATAATACAATACCTACCTTCTGTTTCTCCCACCTGCACCCCTGGGGACTTGGTCTCAAGAGCCCACACAACACTGCATCTCAAAGACAAATGGAGAGGAAACAGTAATCAACATTGTATCCTCCTGACATAGATCCCCAGAAGCCACCACTGGCAATCACAAAGCTTCCTTGTCCAACAAGTGTTCATTCCTTTGTGGGGCTGAGGCTATGCATAGTGGCCCTGCAGATGGGATGGGACACAGGAAGGTTGGACCTGCCTACAGAATTAAGGACCTTGAGTCTTCTCAGTCCCACAGTCAAGTCAGATAGCACCTGTACCCTGCACTGAGCCCCAGCCCCTGTGCTGGGTGTGGCACCCCTTCCCCACTATTCTCCCTCTTTAAGCTAACTCCATCATACAGACACACATTCAGTGGTATTTACTGAGCTATTACTACATGCAAAACACTGTTCTAAGTGCTTGGGAGAATATAATTCTACAACAAACACACATTCCTTGCCCACAGTTACCTCACAACCACACACATACACACTATCCTTCCCTTTTGGAAGACTGTGATACCCATGGCTCCATCTGGACAGCTGGGCATATCTGAGCATTGACCTCTGTCCACATTAGAGAGATGGACTTTAAGACTGGAGAAATGCATAGACCAGTTTCTTCAGAAGGAGTGGTAGTCAGATTCTCCCCTTGGCCATGCTGCCCTGAGATGGGTCCTGCTTGGAGGTTGTGGCTGTAGGGTTTTGAGCAGACTGGACATGCAGTGGGGGAATGGGAAGGCAAGACAGTCCTCAGCATTCACTCAGGTCTCTTCTGGGGATGGGCACAAGAACCTTGGTCTCCTCGGAGTAAGATGGCACTGGAGCTATTCCTCCAGTCCCAGTTTATGGACATGTACAGCTGTGGGCCTGGTCTTGAAGCATTGGCATTTGTGATCCTGAGGGTCTGACCGGGACCACATCTGTTGGAAGGAAAACCAGTGCTCAGAGCTGGGTGGGTGTGTTTATGGGAGATGCACAAGATAACCTTGTTTTGCCAAAAACATTTTTTTTACCACTCTTCACTCACTGCCCAACATATTTAGGTAGACACCCAGACAACTGCTGCTAAGTTGACTGCCACACTCTGCCCTACTAACACTTGCCCATCCTATCCTCAGATCCCCAGAAGGGGCTTGTTCTCCAGAGACTGGAGACCAAGAACAACACACTATAAAGAATTAAGTTTCTAATAAAAAACTGGCTTTGTCCTCACATCTGCTGACTTGTAGCTAGGAACCTACATAACTCTACTTCTCAATGAGGAATAGGTTGGACAAACTGATTGACACATCCTCCTCCTCCTGACCTAGATGCCCAAAAGCTGCCACCGTCAGTCACAGAAGGGATCCTTCTCTGGGGGCTGAGGCTGTGCAGGGTGATCCTGTAGGCTTGACTGTGGGCATACCGAGGTTTTATCCAGCTACAGAATTAAGGGCCCTGGGTCTTTCTCAAACCCACAGTCGAGTCAGACAGGATCAGTCCCCTGCAGAAAGCCCTGGCCCCTGTTCCCAAAACTGACCTCTGTGCTAGTGGCAGCCCCCTCCTCACTATTCTTTCCCCCACCCAACATTCTCTCACATGTTCATGACCTTCCATGTGCAGCAGAAACAAAGGCTTCTCAATGATGGGATAAGTCTGGGAATTGACCTATATGAACCCGCACTTGGGTGCTTGGTCTGCTGGGTGACCTTGGACACGTTGCTCCACTTCTCTGGGCCTCAGGCACCATATCTGCAAAATGGGCACCAAGACTGCTAGCCCCAAGTGGGATAGGGACTGCATCTAGCTTTTTATTTAGCCCAGTGCTTAGAACAGTGCATGGCCCCTAGTGCTGAACAAGTACCATTAAAGAAAAATTAAATAATAAGTCTTCTCCTCCCTTCCTCCTCCTCCTCCTCCTCTTTGCTGTTAATGAGAGGGAACCTTCAGGATGGGAGACTTAGTAGGGGAGAGAATGTCTGAGGATGGAGTTGTCTGGCCAAGTATTCAGAAAGCATCTGGGCAAAATGACGGTCTTTGGAACAAGAAGATCGCTTTCATTACCCATACTTCCCCTCTACTCTCTACCTGGCCTCCCCAGAAGCCATAGTCAGTCACAGAGGAATCCCTTGTTTGGGGATTGAGGATGCACAGGGAGACTCTGAAGGTAGGACTTCGAACACTTTAGAGAGTCTAGGGCCCCGGGTCTTCACTCTCAATCATAACTAACAGAACTAGTGCCCCTCATGGAGACCTAGACCCCATTTCTGGAACCAGCTTCTCTTTCAACAGTGGCATCCACTTCCTCACTCTTCTATCCCCCCACCCAGTTAACCCACCTCACCATCATTCATGCACGTATGTGCACGCACGCGCACACACACACACCCTCCCCTTCCCTCTGGGGTAGTAGTACAGCTCATAGTTCCATCTCAATTGCAGGGCAAGTCTAATAATTAATCCAACTATAGAGGAATGGTCCTTAAAACTGGGGAAATGCACTGGGCAGCCTGTGGAGAGAGTGTAATAGCTAGTCCGAGTTTTCTCTCAGTCATCCCACCCCAACCTGTGCACTGGCAGAAATTGAGGCTGCAGGACTTCCTGCCGGATCTCAGAGCCATCTGAACACATAACTGGGAGGACTTTCTGCTGAGATGTCCTCGGACAAAATGGTACAGGACCTGGGATCATTAAGTCTTTCACTCATTCATTCAATTGTATTTATTGAGCACTTACTATGTGCCAACCACTGTTCTAAGCGCATGGAATGTACAATTTGGCTACAGATAGAGACAATCCCTGCCCAATACTGGGCTCACAGTCTAAATGGGGGAGACAGCAAAGCAAAACAGAACAAAACACAACAAGTAGTCTGGCACAGACATCAAGATAAATAGAATCATAGAAGTATGCACATCATTAACAAAATAGAGTAATGAATAATAAATACAAATATGCACAAGTGCTGAGGGGAGGGGAAGGGGGAAGAACAGAGGGCGGGAGTAGGGGGAACGGGGAGGGGAGGAGGGGCAGAGGGGAAGGGAGGGCTCAGTCTGGGAAGGCCTCCTGGAGGAAGTGAGCTCTCAGTAGGGTTTGAAGAGGGGAAGAGAGCTAGTTTGGCAGATGTGAGGAGGTAGGGCATTCCAGGTCAGTAGTAGGGACTTCCGTATCACTGTGGGTGGTACGACCAATCTTCCCACCTCTCAAACCTGCAACCTTGGTGTCATCCTTGACTCGGCCCTCTCATTCACCCCACACATCTAATCCGTCATCAAGACCTGCCGTCTCACCTTGATAATATCGCCAAGATCCAACCTTTCCTCTCCACCCAAAAGGCTATCTTAGTGGTAGAGGCTCTAATAATATCCCAGCTGGATTATTGTGTCAGCCTTCTCTCTGATCTCCCTTTCTCCTGTCTCTCTCTGCTCCAGTCTATTCTTCATTCCGCTGGCCAGCTCATCTTCCTGCAGAAACGCTCTGGGCATGTCACTTCCCTTCTTAAAACCCCCCAGTGGTTGTATATCAACCTCTGCATGAAACAAAAACTTCTCACTCTAGGCTTCAAGGCTCTCCATCACCTTGCCCCCGCCTCCCTCTCCTCCCTTCTTTCTACTGCCCACCCCATAGGCTCTGCTCCTCTGCTGCCCACCTCCTCACCGTCCCCCGTTCTCGCCTATCCCACCGTCGACCCCTGGCCCACGTCCTCCCGCTGTCCTGGAATGCCCTCCCTCCTCACCTCTGCCAAACTAACTCTCTTCCCCTCTTCAAAGCCCTACTAAGAGCTCATCTCCTCCAAGAGGCCTTCCCAGACTGAGCTTCCCCTGTCTGGGAAACTCTGCTCCCTCTGCTGCCTCTCTGGCCCCCGCTTCACCTCCCCTCAGCTAAGCCCCCTTCCCCCCCTTTCCCTCTGCTCCTCCCCCCTGCCCTCAGCATTGTGCTCGTCTGCTCATTTGTATATATTTTTATTACCCTATTTATTTTGTTAATGAGATGTACATCCCCTTGATTCTATTTATTGCTATTGTTTTTGTCTGTCTCCCCCAATTAGACTGTAAGCCCATCGATGGGCAGGGATTGTCTCTATCTGTTGCCGATTTTTACATTCCAAGAGCTTAGTACAGTGCTCTGTACATAGTAAACGCTCAATAAATACTATTGAATGAATGAATGAGCCAAAGGTTGACAAAAGAACAGGCGAGAACAAGGCAGCGTGAGGAGGTTAGCGACAGAGAGCGGACTGTATCGGGTGGGCTGTAGAAGGAGAGAAGGAAGGTGAGGTAGGAAGGAGAAAGATGATGCAGAATTCTGTAGCCAAGATGGAGGAGTTTTTGCTTCATGCAAAGCTTGATAGGCAACCACCGGAGGTTTTTGAGGAGGGGAGTGACATGCCCAGAGTGTTTCGGAGGGAAGATGATCCAGGTAGTAGAATGAAGAATAGACTGGAGTGGGGAGAGACAGGAGGAAGGGAGATCAGAAAGGAGGAAAACACAATAATCCAGTCAGGATATTATGAGAGCTTTTACCAGCATGGTATCAGTTTAGATGGAGAGGAAAGGGCGGATCTTGGTGACATTGCAAGGGGTCAGCGGCGAGATAGATGGGTTTGAGGTACAGTGAAAATGACAGCATTAGTGGAGTCCATGATCCACCTGGGGCTCACAGTCTTAATCCCCATTTTACAAATGAGGTAATTGCACAGAGAAGTGAAGTGACTTGTCCATGGTCACACAGCAGACAAGTGGCAGAACCGGGACAAGAACCCAGTTCCTTCTGACTCTCAGGCCCATGCCCTATCCACTAGGCCATGTTGCTTCCAAATTAATGACTTCAGACATCCTGCCGAAGGCACCGTGGGAGAGACATCACTCATTCTGCTATGTGGCTAATGAGAGAACCAGGCCAGTGCATGAAAAGGGATTTGCCAACTTGGCTGATAATCTTTTACTGAACTTTTTATAGATAAAATCTCTAGACTGTATGCTCATTGTGGGAAGGGAATGTGTCTACCAACTCTATTATATTGTACTTTCCCAAGCAATTTGCCCAGTGGTCTACCCCCAGAAAGTGCTCAGTAAATACGATTGACTGAAAATTGAAAGAGAAACTGGAGTCCCTAAGCAGCATTTTTCAGTCTCCTCCAAGGAAGATGCTGAGGCATGTTTGCCAAATAATTACAGAGAATCTATTGTTTTAAGGTCACCTCCAAAACAAAATCAACAGCCGAGGTCTGCCCCAACTTTGGGATGGTGTTCATGGTTGAGAAGGAATGAGGGCCTGTGCTCTGACCGTTGGACCACACTGCTGGAGGGAGTGGCAGGCCAACTAGTTTTTCTTTTTCTTTTTTTTGGCGGGGGCGTGGGGAGGGCAAATACTGACTGTCACAGCTAAGCTGGCTACAACACTTTGCCCTACTAGTATTTACCTGTTCCCTCCTCAGAAAGCCAGCAGAGGCTCAATCTCCAGGCACTGGATGTTCAGGACAACTGGACAATTCAATTTCTAATACAAAACCTGCCTGCTCCACTCCTCCCCATCACACCACTGTTGACTCCTTTGAGTCATCCTACCCTGAGCTGTGCACTGCTGAGGTTGGTGCTTTAGGACTCTTTTCTGTGTCTGAGCCAACAGCAGAAACTTGTGACAACCTGCTTTCCCCCACCCCCATCCTGCCCCCAGACATACACTCCCCACCCACTCCGAGACACACGACTTATTGCAGAGACATCCTCTGGGCAGAAATCAGGGCCTGGATCTGATGGAAACAAGGTGTCACTGGAGCTTCTCCACCAATTCCGACTGACACCTACCTGGAGTTGACTGAAACCTACCTGGAGTTGGGGAGCCTGGCCTTTCGATACATGGGGATTAGTGAGTCTAAGTGGATGGATTCCCCCATCCTGCCCTTTGTAGCCAAACCCTTCAGTCACCCTCAGGAGAAGCAGCGTGGCTCAGTGGAAAGAGCATGGGCTTTGGAGTCAGGGTTCATGAGTTCGAATCCCAGCTCTGCCACTTGTTGGCTGTGTGACTGTGGGCAAGTCACTTAACTTCTCTGTGCCTCAGTTCCCTCATCTGTAAAATGGGGATTAAGACTGTGAGCCCCACGTGGGACAACCTGATTCCCCTATGTCTATCCCAGCGCTTAGAACAGTGCTTGGCACATAGTAAGCGCTTAACAAATACCAACAAAAAAAAAGTCTCCAGCAGATTCAGTTGTCCCATAGTTGGAGAGGGCTAGGAGATCACAAACAACCTAGGTTTTTTTTTCCTTTGCACATACCATTTTCCCACTCCTCCAACACACACCGAACTCATCATCAGGAGAAATTAGGTGTATAGTTAGACCATAGCTAAGCTAACTGCAATACTGTGCCCTATTTATACTTAGTGGCCCACTCTCAGAAACTCAACTTTGTTACTACAAAAGGGATTTGTTCTCCAAAGACTAGAGATACAGCACAACTGCCCCAAACTACTTCTAGTACCAAGCCTCACTGTGCTGCTTCTCCCAAAACACACCCTTGCTGACTGACTTGGACAGGCATCTGAAAGGCTCTGCTGCTCATAAATGAGTGGAGTGGACACATTGATGCCACACTGTCCTGCTCCTAACACCATACCTCTGGAAGCCACTACTGTTGGACACAGAAAGGTCCATTTTCCAAAGATTGAGGATGTGCAGGTGATACTGCATACAGGATTGTGGAAACAGGGAGAATTACTAATAATGTTGGTATTTGTTAAGGGCTTACTATGTGCCGAGCACTGTTCTAAGCGCTGGGGTAGACATAGAGGAATCAGGTTGTCCCACGTGGGGCTCACAGTCTTAATCCCCATTTTACAGATGAGGAAACTGAGGCACAGAGAAGTTAAGTGACTTGCCCACAGTCACACAGCCGACAAGTGGCAGAGCTGGGATTTGAACTCATGAGCCCTGACTCCAAAGCCCATGCTCTTTCCACTGAGCCACGCTGCTGGGTCTTCTTGGTCCTGCAGTTGATTCCAAAAGAACCAGTTCCCTGTACAGAGACTCACCCTCCAGAACCCCTGTAACAAGAATGGCAACCCCCATCTCACTATTTTCTGTCTTCTCCTGGTTTTCCTCTTATCTCTCTGGCTGTTGATTCTCAGTCGCCTTTGTGGACTCTTCCTCTCCCTCCCATCCACTAACTGTAGGGATTCCTCAAGGGTCAGTTCTTGGTCCCCTTCTGTTCTCCATGTATACTCACTCCCTTGGTAAACTCATTCGCTCCCACGGCTTCAACTATCATCTCCACATGGATGATACCCAAATCTACATCTCCTCCCCTGTGTCTCTCCCTCCCTCCAGGCTGATAACTCCTCCTGCTTTCAGGACATCTCCAGCCTCCCACCTCCCACCACCTAAAACTCAACATGTTCAAGATTGAGCTCCTATCTTCCCTCCCAAACCTTGTCCTCTCCCTGACTTTCCCATCACCGTGGATTGTACTACCATCCTTCCTGTCCCACAAGCCCACCACTTGGTGTCATCCTTGATGCTGTCTTTCATTCACCTCACATATTCAATTCATCACCAAAATCTTCTGGTATCACCTTCACAACATTGCCAAGATCCGCCCTTTCCTCTCCATCCAAACTGATACCTTGTTAGTACAATCACTCATCATATACCTACTGGACTATTGCATCACAGCCTCCGTTCTGACCTCCCAACCTCCTGTCTCTCCCCACTTCAGTCTATACTTCACTCTGCTGCTTGGATTATCTTTCTACAGAAACGCTCAGGGCAAGTCACCCCCCTCCTCAGAAATCTCCAGTGGCTGCCTATCAACCTTCGTATCAAACAAGAACTCCTCACTATTGGCTTCAAAACTCTCCATCACCTTGCCCCATTATATTTCATCTCCCTTCTCTCCTTCTACAGCTCATCCCTCACACTTCGCTCCTCTGCTACTAACCTTCTCACTGTGTGTCATTCTCGCCTGTCCCGCCATCTACCCCTGGCCCACGTCCTACTTCTGGCCTGTAATGCCCTCCTTCCTCACATTTGCCAAACTAGCACACTTCCTTCCTTCAGAGCCCTACTGAAAGCTCACCTCCTCTCGGAAGCCTTCCCAGACTGAGCCTCCCTTTTCCTCTGCTCCTCCTCCCTCCTCATTATCTCTATTCCCTTCCTCTGCTCTACCTCCCTCCGTGCCCCACAGCACTTGGGTATATATGGATATATTTTTATTTTATTTATTCTTATTAATGATGTGTATATCTCTATAATTCTATTTATTTATATTTATGTAATTGATGTCTGTCTACTTGTTTTCTTTTGTTGTATCTCTCCCTGCTTCTAGACTGTGAGCCCGTTGTTGGGTAGGCATTGTCTCTATTTGTGGCTGAATTTTATTTTCCAAGCACTTCGCACAGTGCTTTGCAAACAGTATGTTCTCAATAAATATGATTGAATGAATTTGAATGAATGATTGAATGTATTCTATCCCAAAAGCTAATGCAGTCACACCCAGGAAGCCTTCTTCCCTTTATGGTAGCAACATGACCCACAGCTCCATCTCTCCAGGGTGGGAAAATCTAAGAATTGATTTGACTGGACCCACCCTGCAAGGGGATGGTCCTCAAGGCCAGGTAGAGGTATTGAGCTGTCTGTGTTCAGAGAGTAATAGCTAGTAAGAGACTCCCTCGTGTCATCCAAATCTAAGCTGTGTAAATCAGGGGGTGGGTGCTGTGGGACTCCTTTCTGTGCAAGAGCCTGATACAGGAGGTAAGGAGAAGGAGAATTGGACTCACCACCAAAGCCTCTTCTGGATAGGGGGCAGTAAACCCTGGAGCATGGGTCTGATAGAAGCAAGTTGTCACTTGGCTCAGTGGAAAGAGCACAGGCTTGGGAGTTAGATGTTGTGGATTCTAATCCCAACTCTGCATCCCAACTCTGCCTCTTGTCAACTGTGTCACTTTGGGCAAGTCACTTAACAGCTCTGTGCCTCAGTTACCTCATCTGTAAAATGGAGAGTAAGACTATGAGCCCCCCGTGGGACAACCTGATTACCTTGTATCTACCCCAGCACTTAGAACAGTGCTTGGCACATAGTAAGTGCGCTACCCCTCTTCCCCCTCCCCCTACTCTTCCCCCCACCTAACCCCCTCTTCACCCCCTCCCCCCTTCTCTCTTCCCCACCCATGCCCCATCCCAGTCCTCTTGTCCCACCGCCACCCCTCATCCCCCTCTCCTCGTCCAGGGCCCCGCCACCTCCTTCCCATCCAAACCGTCCCCTCCCCCCGCCCTTCCCCCCTCCTCCCCTTGCACCCACAGCTACTTTCAAGTGTGGCCTCTGGAACCCCCGCTCTGTTACAGGCAAGCTACCTTTCATCCATGACCTTTTCCTCTCCCGCTCTCTCCTCCTCCTCGCCCTTTCGGAAACGTGGCTCTCTCCCGAAGACACGGTCTCCGCCGCCGCTCTCTCCAGCGGAGGCCTCTCCTTCTCCCACTCCCCCAGACTCACCGGTAAGGGAGGAGGCGTCGGCTTCCTCCTCTCGCCCCGATGCCGCTTCCGCACTATCCCTCCTCCCCCCTCCCTCTCCTTCCCCTCCTTCGAAGCCCATATCATTCGCCTCTACCACCCACTCCAGTTACTTGTCGCCGTCATCTACCGCCCTCCCGGTCCCACCTCCGACTTCTTCAACCACCTTGACCCCTTTCTCACCTTCCTTCTCTCCTTCTCTCTGCCCACTCTGATCCTTGGAGACTTCAACATCCATACGGATGTACCCGACGACTCCTCTGCCGCCCGCCTGCTATCCCTCCTCGACTCTGCCGACCTCCTCCTCCACCATACCGCGCCCACTCACCGACTCGGTCACACCCTCGATCTTGTCATCTCCTACCGCTGCACTATCTCCTCACTCACCAACTCTGAAATCCCTCACTCGGACCATAACCTTCTCACCTGCCTCATCTCTCACACTCCCTCCCCCTGCAAATCTTCGCTACTGCCCCACAGAGACCTCCACTCTCTCGATCCCATCCTTCTTTCCAATAGCATCTCGCCTCACCTTGCCGCCCTGTCCTCTCTTCCCACTCTCGACGATCAGGTCTCCGCTCTCAACTCCACCCTCTCTACTCATCTCGACTCTCTCGCCCCCCTTTCCCTCCGCCGCTCTCGCGCCACTAACCCACGGCCCTGGATCACCTCCTCCGTCCGCCTCCTACGCTCCTATGCTCGAGCTGCTGAGCGCTGCTGGCGAAAGTCCAAGCACCAAGCCGACCTCACACACTTCAAATTTATCCTTTCCTGCCTTAACTCTGCCCTCTCCTCCGCCAGGCAAAGCTTCTTCTCCTCCCTCATCGACACCCATGCCCGTCACCCCCCGCCGATTGTTCCGGACCTTTAACTCTCTCCTTAGGCCCCCTGTTCCTCCCCCTCCCCCATCTCTCACCCCTAATGATCTGGCCACCTATTTCCTCACGAAAATCAACACGATCAGGTCTGAGCTCCCCAAAGTCACCCCTCCGCCTCTCCCCTCCCCCACAACAACCCCCTCCCCTACTTTCCCATCCTTCCCTGCAGTATCCTCAGAGGAGATCTCCTCCCTCCTCGCAAGTGCCACCCCCTCCACCTGCGCCTCGGACCCCATTCCCTCTCACCTTCTTAAAACCATCACCCCTGCCCTCCTCCCTTCCTTAACTTCTATTTTTAACCACTCAATCTCCAAGGGCTCCTTCCCCTCTGCCTTCAAACACGCCCACGTCTCCCCCATCCTAAAAAAACCCGCTCTTGACCCCACTTCCCCCTCCAGTTATCGTCCTATCTCCCTACTACCCTTCCTTTTCAAAATCTTAGAACGAGTCGTCTACAATCGATGCCTAGAATTCCTTAACTCCCATTCTCTCCTAGACCCCCTCCAATCTGGCTTCCGTCCCCTCCACTCTACCGAGACTGCTCTCTCTAAGGTCACCCATGACCTCCTTCTTGCCAAATCCAATGGCTCCTACTCCATTCTGATCCTCCTTGACCTCTCTGCTGCCTTTGACACTGTCGACCATCCCCTCCTCCTCCATACCTTATCTCACCTTGGCTTCACGGACTCTGTCCTCTCCTGGTTCTCCTCTTACCTCTCTGGCCGATCATTCTCGGTCTCCTACGCTGGAGCCTCCTCCCCTCCCATCCTTTAACTGTTGGAGTTCCTCAAGGGTCAGTTCTTGGCCCTCTTCTGTTCTCCATTTACACTCACTCCCTCGGTGAACTCATCCGCTCTCACGGCTTTGACTACCATCTCTACGCAGATGACACGCAGATCTACATCTCCGCCCCTGTCCTCTCCCCCTCCCTTCAGGCTCGCATCTCCTCCTGCCTCCGGGACGTCTCCACCTGGATGTCGGCCCGCCACCTAAAACTCAACATGAGCAAGACTGAGCTCCTCATCTTCCCTCCCAAGCCCGGTCCGCTCCCAGACTTCTCCATCACCGTGGATGGCACGACCATCCTTCCCGTCCCGGAGGCCCGCAATCTCGGTGTCATCCTTGACTCGTCCCTCTCGTTCACCCCACACATCCTATCCGTTACCAAGACCTGCCGGTTTCACCTCTACAATATCGCCAAGATCCGCCCTTTCCTCTCCACCCAAACGGCTACCTTACTATTACGGGCTCTCGTTATATCCCGGCTAGACTACTGTGTCGGCCTTCTCTCTGACCTCCCTTCCTCCTCTCTCGCCCCGCTCCGGTCTATTCTTCACTCCGCTGCCCGGCTCATCTTCCTGCAGAAACGATCTGGGCATGTCACTCCCCTTCTTAAACAACTCCAGTGGTTGCCTATCGACCTCCGCTCCAAACAAAAACTCTTCACTCTAGGCTTCAAGGCTCTCCATCACCTTGCCCCTTCCTACCTCTCCTCCCTTCTCTCTTTCTACCGCCCACCCCGCACGCTCCGCTCCTCTGCCGCCCACCTCCTCGCCGTCCCTCGGTCTCGCCTATCCCGCCGTCGACCCCTGGGTCACGTCCTCCCGCGGTCCTGGAACGCCCTCCCTCCTCACCTCCGCCAAACTGATTCTCTTTCCCTCTTCAAAACCTTACTTAAAAATCACCTCCTCCAAGAGGCCTTCCCAGACTGAGCTCCTCTTCCCCCTCTACTCCCTCTGCCATCCCCCCTTTACCTCTCCGCAGCTAAAGCCTCATTTTCCCCTTTTCCCTCTGCTCCTCCACCTCTCCCTTCCCATCCCCACAGCACTGTACCCGTCCGCTCAACTGTATATATTTTCGTTACCCTATTTATTTTGTTAATGAATTGTACATCGCCTTGATTCTATTTAGTTGCCATTGTTTTTACGAGATGTTCTTCCCCTTGACGCTGTTTAGTGCCATTGTTCTTGTCTGTCCGTCTCCCCCGATTAGACTGTAAGCCCGTCAAATGGCAGGGACTGTCTCTATCTGTTGCCGACTTGTTCATCCCAAGCGCTTAGTACAGTGCTCTGCACATAGTAAGCGCTCAATAAATACTATTGAATGAATGAATGAACAGATATCATCATCATCATCACTGGAGCTTATCCACTAGTCCTGGGTAAAACCCATCTCGAGTTCTACAACCTGGCCTTAAGACATGTGGATTATTGAATCTAAGAATCATTGTTCCCCTGTCCTGCCCTTAGAGGTCCACCCTTGTGGCTAAACCCTTCAGTGCCCAGCCGACTCAATTGCCTCAAAGCTGAAGAATGAGAGGTAGGAGATTACAGACAACTTATTTTCTTTGGCAAACATTTCCTCCTACTCCCCACCTCACCCATCAGTCAACTGTATGTATTGAACTGTACTAGTGTTTGGGAGAGTACAACACAACAGACACAATGCCAGTCCACAGTGAGTTTACAGTCTAGTGGGAGAGATAGACATTAATAGAAGTCAATAAATGACAGATATGTAGCTATTGCTATGGGTCTGTGGGGAGCGGGGGAAAGAGATGAATGAAGGGGGCAAATCAAGGAGACACAGAAGGAAGTGGAAGAAGAAGAAAGGTGGGCCTACTTTTGGAAGGTCAATGGGAGGAGATGTGCCTTCAATAAGGATTTGAAAGGCAGAAATAATAATTATCTGTTGGCTCTGAGGAAGCAGGGACTTCCAGACCACAGAGGACATCGGGGAGAGGTCAGTAGCCAGATAGATAACCTTGAGGTATAGTGGGAAAATTAGCATTAGAGGAGCCAAGTGTGTGGGCTGTGTTGCAGTAAGAGAGTTGCTAGGTGAAGTAGGAAGGGGCAAGGAGTTGATTATCCTAAAGCTAAGGGTGAGGAGTTTCCTACTGAAGCAGAGGCAGATGGGCAGCCATTGAAGATTCTTGAGGAGAGGGGAAGCATGGCCTGAATATTTTTGTAGAAAAATGATCTGGGTAACAGAGTGATGTATCAACTTGAGTGGGAAGATACAGGAGACAGGGAGTTTATTAAGGAGGCTGAAACAGTAATCAAGATGGGATAGCCTAAGGATTCATGTGATAGTTTGGATATAGAGGAAAGGGAGGATTTTAGCTATGTTGTGAAAGTTGAACTGTCAGGATTTAGTGATGGACTGAATAAGAGATGCATCAAGGATAATGCCTAGGTTATGAACTTGTGAGATGGGAAGGATAGTGCCATCCATAGTGATGGGAAAGTCAGTGGGAGGACAGTGTTTGGGTGCCAAGATACAAAGTTCCATTTTAGACATGTTGAGGTGTTGGGAGGACATCGAAGTAAAGATGTCTTGAAGGCAGGAGGAAATGTGATACTGCATAGAGGGAGAGAGTTCAGGGCTTAAGAACCTCCAGTGGTTGCCCATGCACCTCCACATCTTAACAGCAATTCCTTACCAGCAGCTTTTAAGCAGATAATCACTTTGCCGCCTCCTACCTCACTTTAGTACTCTATTACATCCCAGCCTACACATTTGGCTCCTCTACTGCCAACCTTCTCACTTGCCCTCAATGTCATCTATCTCGCTGCTGACCTCTTGCCCACGTCACACCTCCAGTCTGGAATACACTCAGTCTTCAGAGCCTACATGTTATGACTCTACCCAACCTCCAAAACCTTATTGAAGACATTTTCTCCAAGGGGCTTTTCCTAAGTCTTCTTTTCCTTTTCTTTCACTCCCTTCTGTGTCTCCCCGACCCAATCCCACAATGCTCATGTATATAGCAGTAGTTTTTTTAATTAATATCAATGTTTGCCTCCCCCTCTAGACTGTAAGCTCCTTGGGATCAGGGAATGGGACTCTTTGTACAGTGCTCTGCATAATGTAAGCACTCCAAACAGTTGTTTGATTAGAAGACACCCGAAATGGTGATTGTGAAGGCCCAAGTCTCCCACCCTGTCCTCCATCAGCAGCTGAGAGACCCATCTGTCAGACACTTGAGTCTCCAAGCAAAACATTTGTCTAATGTAAAAGGAGAGTGAGTGGACTGCAAACAATCTAGTTTTGCCAACTAGAGTCTCCCCTAAAATGTGAATCATCCAGGAGAGGTGAGGTTTACAGACACAGCTAAGCACAGCTACATTGAGGTTTACAGACACAGCTAAGCACAGCTACATTCTGCACCTCTAACCTTTAACTCCCTCTTCAGATCCAACTCTGTTAGTCCAAAAGGGGCTCATTCTCCAGGGAATGGAAGCCCAGCATGCCTGCAGACTAAACAGAATTCAGCCTTACCTGTTCCCTCCCACCAGCACTCCTACTGAATTACTCTGAAACTGAAGTCCACATGGCTCTGCTTCTCAGAGACGATTAGGATGGATATACTGCTACTACTCTATCCTACATTAGAACTCCAGAAGGCACCACTGTCAAGGCCAGATGGTTTTCTTCTCTGAATACTGAGGATGTGCAAAGTCATCCTGCAGACAGGACTGTGGGCACAGAGGCTTGGCCCATCTATAGAACTAAGGGCCCCAAGTCTGCTCGGTCACACAGTCTAGTCAAACAGAGCCAGTGCACGGTTCAGACCCTCAGCTTCCAGAAATCCCTGTGTGCTGAGATTTGTGATCCTCTCATTAACATTCCTGCTCCCCACAACACCCGACTTCTCCTGCCAACACACCATACACACACCCTTCCCTTTTGGTGGCAGCGCAGCCCATGACACCATCTTGATAAGCAGGGCATTTCCAGCAATTGGTTTGTGTTCACATTACGGAGAGATGGTCCACAAGGCAGGGGAGATGCACTGAGATGATCCGGTAGAGAGAGTAACAGCCCGGTCAGATTCTTCCCGTGGTCATCCCACCCTGAGCTGTGCCCTGCCAGGACTAAGGCAACATGCCAACGGGGTATTTGTGACTCACCACCAAAATCTTCTCTGGGGATGGTGCAGAAGAGCCCCTATCCGATAGAGGGGGGTGTCACAATGGAGCTGGTCCCTGTCTTCCTATCATCAGGATTCCTTGCACATCCACCTCCAAGTGGCTCTGAATTGAATTTAGGAAGTCCCTGAAAGCTCCAGCCCCATCGTTTTGTCTCACTTGGATCACCTCCACCCTCAGCCCATCCCCACACATCCTCCTGCTCCTCACCCGCATACTGGACATTCCAACAGTCTTCCAAAACTTTAAAAGCCCTATTGAAATTATTTCTTCTCCAACAAGTACTCCCTGACTAAAGCTCTCATCTCCCCACCCTAGCCACACACCTCCAACCCCATCACACTCCTTATTTTCCCTTCCAGCTCAGCCGTGCAATTAGCCCCAACCACCAAGCACTGAAATATTCACCACTTATCCTTATACTCAGACCTTTCCCTTACCATTGTTGTATCATCTGTGTCCTCCCCATTCAACTGATGCTGGACCTATAAGATTGAAAAAGAACTATGTTACAATGTGAAAGACCAGCATATCTGAAGGTGTAAGGGAAGGAAACACCATAATGAGAGCAGAGAAGGGGGAAAGGGTGTGCTGAGGTTGATGCATCAGGGCTGCAGGTAACATGTCTGCCTCATTCTGTTATATTATTATCTCTAAGCATGGATTACAGTGCTCTACATATAGTAAGCACTCATAATACCATTGACTGTGGGAGGAAGTGTCTCTTAGAACTTATACAGCCAGAGGAGGGAGGCTGGGAGAACAGAGAGGCAGTTTTGAATGGCCAGGAAGCCTTCTCAGATGGAAAGTTAGGCCCTTCACCCCACTACTCACTCCTCACCCCCAACATAGACATTAATGAAGTCAGGATAGGTGAGGGATGATATCCCCCAGACAACAGCCCTGCTGGAGGCCTTTGGGAAATTACCTGGGCCAGAAGAACTCCAGTTAGCAAGCCAGAAAGTAGATTCAAGGTTACCCAAAACTCATCACTGCCTTCACCAACCCCCCCTTCTTTGCCTAAACTCACCAAACACATTCACTGCAAATACACAGCTCTGAGCAGAGTAAGGCCCTGGAGACTTACATAGGGCAGGGGCCAGGGATAGCACTAATCACCCTGAATGGAAGTATCTGGGTAGACATCAGGTGCCCCTGGAGGAAGCCCCAATGACATCAGTGGGAGGAAGGTAGCTGTGGAAAGATAGGATCCATTAGGATAAGGGATAAAGGATAAAGTAGGATTGGATCTCTAGCATGAAAGGGTTTGTCCAGAGAAGCAAAGTTTCAAACAGGCTGTTCAAGGGTCTCATCCTCTGGGCCTGAACCCTACCCCACCTCTTATCCTGTCTCAGTCCCCTCCTCACTCAGCCCCCCACTTCCAGCATGCTGAACACTGAACCGCAAGGGAACAGTTAGGGCAGGGCCTGATCCTGACCACCCCCCCCCCATATCCCCCATCTTCATAACCCTCCTAAAATAACATCTCCTCCAAGAGGTTTTCTGCAACTAAGCCCTCTTTTTCTCTAATAATAATAATAATGGTATTTAAGCACTTTCTATATGCCAATCACTGTACTAAACACTGGGGTGGATACATACATATCAGGTTGGACACAGTCCCTGTCCCACATGAGGCTCCCAGTCTCAATCTCTATTTTACAGATGAGATAAATGAGGCCCAAAGAAGTGAAGTGACTTGGCTAAGGTCACTCAGCAGACAGGTGGCAGAGCCAGGATTAGAACCCAGTAGAACCCATGACCATAACAATAATGATGATAAAAGTTAAGGTATTTTCTAAGTACTTACTATGTGCCAGTCACTGAACTAAGTGCTGGAGGAAATGTATTAAGTGCAGAAGGAAATGAAAGAAGAGGAAAAGAGCTTATTTTGTTTTTATTTTGTGCATGTGTGTTGTGTTTTAATGTTTCATCATTCCTGTTTTCTCAGAGCTGGAGGATGCATAGAAGATTGCAGACAACCTAGTTTTTTTGGGGGAGGTTGTGCGCAAACACTGTTTCTGTCTGAGACAACTGGAGATACTCACACACCCTTTCCCCCCACACCCACTCCCCGCCCCATACAAGACACAGGGCTCACTGCAGAGCCTTCCTCTGAGGAGAAGGCAGTAGAATTTGGGTCTAACAGAAGCGAGGTGTCACTGGAGCTTCACCACCAGTCCAGATTGGAACCCATTCTGGAGTTGTGGAACCTTGGTCTTAAAAGACACACGTGCATTAGTGAGGTCTAAGGAGCCAGGTTCCTGCAGGTCCACTCTGTGGGCAACTCTTCAGTTTCCAGAAGAACTCAGTTGTCTCCTACCTGGAGCGGGAGGGACAGGAGAATAAACTAGGTTTTTCTTGCAGTCTCCATTTCCCTCCTCCCCTACAGAACACTCAACCTATCATCAAGAAAGGTGAAGTGTATAGACAGACCAACCCCCACTAAGATGACTGCAACACTCTGCCCTTATTGATACTTAGTAGCCCCCTTCTCAGAATCCCAGCTTTGTTACTCCAGGAGAGCCTCATTCTCCAGAGAGAGAAGGCGCAACCCAACTGCATAAATCAGTTTCTAGTACCAAGCCTGATTATTCTGGCCTTTCCCAAACCACACCCCTGCTCACTTGGTCTTAGATGGGAGTCCACAAGGGATCTCTGCTTCTTGGAGTAGAATCGAGTGGCAAACTGATGCCACCCTGTCCTGTCCAGACACTAGACTCCCAGAAGCCCAGCAATCTCAGACACAGAAGGGTTCCTTCTACAGGGATTGGATATGTGCAGGGTGACCCTGTATACAGGACTGTGGGCACAGGCAACTTTGACCCGTCCTTTTTGAATTAAGGGGCTCAGGTCTTCTCAGTCCCACAGTCAAGTCCAACAGAACCAATACACAGGACAGAGCCCTCAGGTACCAGAACAAGCCTCTGTACCAAGAGTGGCAGCCCCCAACGCAATATTCTATCCCAAAGCAAATCTGAGAGTTGATTTGACATAACGCACACTGCCAAAAGGGAAGATCCTCCAGGCCCAGGGCAAGCTGTTGAGCAGCCTGTTTTTGCAGAGTGATAGTGGTCAGTTACTTTCTCGAGTCATCCTACCTTGAGCTGTGCAATGCAGGGAGTTGGTGCTGTAGGATTCTTGTCTGCAACTGACGCCAACGGGGACACAGATCTAGTGTAGGAGGTGAGGGGGCAGGAGACTTGTGACATCACCAAAGCCTCCCCTGGATAGTGAACCTGGAGCATGGGTCTGATGGAGGCAAGGTGGAACTGGAACTTCTCCACCTGTCTTGGCTGAAACCCATCTGCAGTGAGGAATCTAGGCCTTGACATGTTTGGATGACTTGGCAGGGAGTTTTCTTGCAAGCACTGCTGGCTCTCCACCACCTGCCTCACCCCCAAGACACTGGCCCTAATTGAGAGGTGTAGAAACAGATCACGCTTAAGCAAGCTCCTTCAACTCTACCCTCAACAAATGCCCATCGCACGTCAGATACAACTGTGTTAATCCAGAAATGGCTTGTCTTCTAATGACTGGAGGCCAGCAGCTATAACAATGCCTACTTAGTTAGTCCTCCCCACCCGCCACCCTGATGACTCACATGGAGCCCACTCAACTCTTCTTCAGAGACGAACAGGGTGGACAACTGATGGGCACTCTTCTTCCACCTAACACTATTATAGCCGCAAGTGACCAGCACTCACAAAACAGTTCCTTCCCTAGGAGACTAGAATGACACCACACACACACAACCGCACTTATTTTCCCTTCCAGCTCACCCATGCACATAGTTTCTACCCACTAAGCACTGAAATATTCATGCCATAGCAATTAGGTACATATCCCTATACTCAGATCCTTCCTTACCTGTACTGTATCATCCAGATCCATCCATTAAATTGGTGCTGGGGCCTATAAGATTGAAAGGGGACTCTTGGAGAATGCAGAAGAGAATCAACATCTGAAGCTATTAAGGAGGGAGACACCATAATGGGAGCAGAAAAGTGGTTACAGGTATACTGAAGTGGTGAGTCAGTGCTGCAGGGAATGTGGACTGCTAATTCTCTTGTATTGTACTTTTCCAAGCATTTAGTACAAGTACTCTGAAACACTCGATACCACTGATTTATTGCAAGAGGGTAAGAGAACTTCCACAGCTTCCAGAAGAGGGCTGGCAGTTTTGAGTGGCTAGGGAGTCTTCTGAGATGGAATGTTAGGCCTTCACCCCACTACCTATCCTCCCACCCACAAGGGCATGAGATCAGCAAAGATGTGTATCCCCACATCAAACACACAGAACAGCCCCTGCATGGGGAAAAGCAGCATGGCTCAGTGGAAAGAGCCTGGGCTTCGGAGTCAGAGGTCATGGGTTCGACTCCCGGCTCTGCCACTTGTCAGCTGTGTGACTGTGGGCAAGTCACTTAACTTCTCTGGGCCTCAGTTACCTCAGCTGTAAAATGGGGATTAACTGTGAGCCTTACGTGGGACAATTTGATTAACCTGTATCTCCCCAGCGCTTAGAACAGTGCTCTGCACATAGTAAGCGCTTAACAAATGCCAACCATTATTATTTGCTGGCCCTAGAAGCACTTCCAGCTAATGAATCAGAAAACATCTTAACCAGCTTTCACTCAATGCTAGACTGCCCCCCCCCAACACCCCTGCACCCTCCCAACTTCCTCAGAGGTAGTCTCTTTCGGTCACGGAGGAGTTCCAGCTCTGGAGGGGCTGATGAGCAGAGTGACCCTGTGGACAGGACTGTGGGTTCAGGGAGGATTGCTCTTCTATAAAATGAAGGGTCCTGGCTCTTCAGTCCCATAGACAAGTGAGACAGAACCAGTTCCCTCCACAGAGCCTTAGCCCCAGGTTATAGAACCAACCTCAGTGCTGAGAATGCTCAGTCCCTCTGCTCACTGTTACCACCCTCTCCTCCTCCTGCCCATTACCCTTAATCATCAACACATTGCCCCATCACCTTCTCAGAGATGGAAGCTCAGTTCCTCGATTTTATCTCTTCATGGGAATCAGCTGCTCTGCATCCTCACTAAAGGGGGAACAGTCTTTACAGCCAAGAAGTGTAAGAACCTCTGGTAGGCCAAGTGAGCTGGTCCTCCCTTCCCATCACCAGGACCTCTTGGACATCCACCTCCAGTTGGCTCTGAGTTGGTTTAGAAAGCCCCTGCAAAGTCCATTCCTGCTCACTGTGTCTCATGTTGACCACATCTATCGTCAATTCATCCCACAGAGTCTACCACTTTCCACCAACATAGTGGACATACTAGTGGTTCCAAAAACTTCTAAAACAAGCTTGCTAAAACACGATCGCTACTGAAAAGATTTCTTCTTCAATAAGCTTCCCTGACTAAAGTTCACATCCTCCCATGCCAACTCCACCCATACTCACATACTTAATTTTCCCTTTCAGCTCAACCATGCACTTAGGTGCACCCACCAAGCACTCAGGTATACACCCCACAACATTAGGTATATATCCTTCTACTCAGCTCCTTCTCTTACCCATATTACACTATTTCAGTCCTCCTCATTCAACTGATGCTGGACCTATAAGATTGAAAGGGAACTCTGTTAGTATGTGGAAGGCAGGCATATCTGAAGATGTAAGGTTAGGAGAGCAGGAAAGCAGAGCAGAAAAGAGAGAAAAGGTATGGTAAATTGGTGAATCAGGGCTGCAAGGAATGTGTCTATTAATTCTGTTTTACTGTACTCTCCTAACCATGTAGTACAGTGCTTTACACATAGTAAGCACTCAATAAATATCACTAATTTGATTGCAGAAAGGAAAGTGTCTCTTATAATTTCCACAGTCACAGAGAGAGGCTGGAGAACATAGAAGCAGTTGAGTGGGCCAAGAAGCCTCCAGCAATGCAATGTTAGACCTTTCACCCCATTACCCACCCCCCTTACAAGCATGAATAAGGTCAGGAAAAAGAGGGATGATACCCCAAAGAACATTCATTCATTCAATAGTATTTATTAAGTGCTTACTATGTGCAGAGCACTGTACTAAGCACTTGGAATGTAAAAATTGGCAACAGAAGGAGACAATCCCCTGCCCATTGATGGGCTTACAGTCTAATTGGGGGAGACAGACAGACAAAAACAATAGCGATAAATAGAATCAAGGGATGTACATCTCATTAACAAAATAAATAGGGTAATAAAAAGATATACAAATGAGCAGATGAGCACAGTGGTGAGAGGGAGGGGAAGGGAGAGGGGGAGGAGCAGAGGGAAAGGGGGGAAAAGGGGGCTTAGCTGAGGGGAGGTGAAGGGGGAGTAGAAGGGTAGCAAGAAGGAGCAGAGGGAAAAGGTGAAGCTCAGTCTGGGAAGGCCTCTTGGAGGAAGTGAGCTCTCAGTAGGGCTTTGAAGAGGGGAAGAGAATTAGTTTGGCAGAGATGAGTGGGAGGGCATTCCGGGACACGCGGGAGAACATGGCCCAGGAGTCGACAGTGGGATAGGCGAGAATGGGGGACGGTGAGGAGGTGGGCGGCAGATGAGCGGAGCGTGCAGGGTGGGCAGTAAAAAGGGAGAAGGGAGGAGAGGTAGGAGGGGCAAGGTGATGGAGAGCCTTGTAGCCTAGAGTGAGAAGTTTTTGTTGCATGCGGAGATTGATAGGCAACCAACTGGAGGTTTTTAAGAAGGGGAGTGACATCCCAGAGTGTTTTCTGCAGGAAGATGAGCCGGGCAGCGGAATGAAGAATAGACTGGAGTGGGTAGAGACAGGAGAAAGAGACATCAGAGAGAAGGCTGACACAATAATCCAGCTGGGATATTATGAGAAGGCCTTCGGGAATTACCTGGTCCAGAAGAGCCCCCACTTAGCCAGCCAGAAAGCAAATTTAAGTTACTCAAACTCAATACCTCCTTCCCCTCAACACCCTTGCCCCCCTTTTTCATCCTAACCTCAAGAGACACAATAGAGTTTGGCCTGTAATGGAAGTGAGTTGTCACTGGAGCTTCTCCACCAGTCCTATCTGAAATCCATGTGGAGTTGTGGAACCTGACCTTAAGAGAGACATGTGGATCAGTGAGCCTGAAGGGCGAGGTTCCCCCATTCTGCCCTTTGCAGTTTGTCTCTGTGGTCAAACTCTTCAGTCTCCAGCAGACTCAGTTGTCTCATAGCTGGAGAGGAAGGGGTAGGAGATTATAGAAAACATAGGTTTCTTTTACAGACACAATTTTCCCTCCTCCTCCACCGAACACTGAACCTATCATCAGGAGAGGAGAGTAGTAAAGACCATCTCAGCTAAGCTGACTGCAGCAATCTGCCCTTATTTATGTATTTATTATTTATTTATTTATTTAAATTATGTCTGCCTCCCCCTCTTCACTGTGAGCTTTAAGTGGAGAGGGAATGTGTCTGTTGCTATATTGTATTCTTCCAAGCACTTAATACAGTGCTCTGCACACAGTAAGTACTCAATAAATACTAATGAATGCCCTATTGATACTGAGTGGCCTGATCCTCAAATTCCAGTTCTGCTACTCAGGAGGACCTCATTCTCCAGAGACTTGAGGTCCAGCACAACTGCACAAGTCTGCTTCTAGTACCAAGCCTGAATACTCTGCTCCTCACAAACTACATCCCTCCTGACTTGGTCTCAGATGGAGTCTGCAAGGCTCTGCTTCTCAGAGACAAATGGAGTAGACAAGCTGAAGCCACCCTGTCCTGCTCTGGACACTAGGCCTACACACAAATCTTCCCTTTGTGGTGGCAACGTGACCCACAGCTCCATCTCTCCAGGGTGGGCAAATCTGGGAATTGATTTTGACTGGACTCACACTGCAAGGGGATGGTTCTCAAGACTAGGTTGAGATGTTGAGCAGTTGAGCAGTTTGGAAAGTAATAGCCGGTCATATTCTCCTTGAGATATCCTACCCTGAACTCTGCACGCAGGGGGTTGGGGCTGCGGGACTCCTGTCTGTGTCCTTGGAGATGGGTCACTTACCTGATGGGGAGTGGCTCGGGGGAGAAGACTTGTGACCGCCGCTAAAGCCTTCTCTGGTTAGAGGCAGTAGAGCTTGGAACATGGGGTCCGATGGAGGCCAAGTGTCACTGGAGCTTCTCCATCCGTCCTGGGTGAAACCCATCTGGAGTTGTGGAAACCTGGCCTTAAGACACATATGTATTAGCAAATCTAAGTGTCCTTGTTCCCCTATCCTGCCCTCTGCAGTCCACCTCTGTGGCAAAACCCCTCCGTCTCCAGCACACTCAATCGTCTCATAGCTGGAGAATGGTGAGTAGGAGATGGCAGTGTTTTTTTTTAAACACCTTCCCCCCAACACTCTATCTCACCCCAAACACTGTTTGCTAATCTCAGGTGAGGTTAAATGTATAGAAAGACCACCACAGCTAAACTGACTGCAACACTCTGTCCTATTAATACTTAGCTGCCACCTACCCAGTCTCAGCTCTGTTAGTCCAGGAGGGGCTCAATCTCCAAAGACTGGAAGTCCAGCACAACTGCACCAGTCAATTTCTAGTACAAAGCCTCAGTGCTCTGTTCCTTCCCACTCACATCCCTGCTGACTTGCTCTTGGAGAGGAGTTTGCCTACCTCTGCTTCTCAGAGAACAATGACATGGACATTTTGATGCTAAACTTGTCCTACTCCTGACACTTGACCCTTCCAGAAGCCACCACCAGCAGGCCCAGACTGGTCCCTTCTCTGGGGGCTGAGGTTTTGCAGGGCAACCTCACTGACAGGACTGTGGATACAGGAAGGTATGACCCATTCACAGAATTAATGACTCTATGTCTTATCAGTCCCACAGCTATGTCAAGCAAAGCAGCAAATTGAACCAGAACCTGCCACTGGGTACGGAGCAGCAACCTCCATCTAACCCTTCATCTGACAAACTGAACCCCACTCCTCGTGTAAATGCACACACATACACGAAAAACCTTTCCCCTTTGGGGAGGCAGCATGGCTCCATCTCTCCACTGGGACAGGGATCTCCCTACTCCTCAGATCTGAAGATGCAACTATTGCCTTCTCGACATGACAGTGGGACTTCAGATCGTGGAGGTGCCTTAAGCAGTCTGTTAGCCTCTTCCCTTAGTCATCCATGGCAACCCAGTGATCTCAGAGCCTCAGAAAAAGGAAGGAAGGAAAGAAGGAAAGGAAGAAAAAAACAAAGAACCTTCCTATCGTTCTTAATTTTCCTTTCTAATTAGTGTTAATGTGATTTCAGCTGTTCTTAGATTCACTATCTCAGAAACAGTAAAGTAAAATAAAGCTCCAGGCTGGGAGCTTAGGGCTGTTACCTTTCCTCTAGGCTACAGCACCCTCACAGGGGAGGACCTCCTCTATTCTATTCATAGCAGAAAAGAAAGAAAAAAAGAAGAAAAAATAAAGAAGAAAGAAGAAGAAAAGATTTGCAGACAGTATAGTTTCTCCTTTCTTGCATTTGCACCCCCATACTCTCCAGGTCTGGCTTCCCTAGGAAGGATGAGTGTACATGTAAAAACCGACAAGTTGACTGCTATACTCTGAACCACACTTAACACTGGACCTCCGGAGAGCCTCACAGCAGTCAGTTCTCCTGGGGCCTGAGATACCCAGCAAGGCTGCAGACTGGATAGAAATCTGTTTCCTGTACAATGCCTGCCTTCTCTGCTCCTGGATTCCCCAACCGACCCCCCTGCTGACTGCCTCATCCTAAACCCCTCATGGTTCTGCCTCTCAGAAAGGAGGATGAGTGGGCTCCAGCACAGTCCCCATCTTACTGCTAACACTGCACCTCTCCCTTTCCCCCTTCTCTCACCATTGTCAGACACAGAAAGGTCCCTTCTCTGGTCAGTCAATTGTATGAATGCAGTGCTTATTGTGTGCAGAACACTGTACTAAGCACTGGCAGAGGACAATCCAACAATAAACAGACACATTCCCTTACCACAATGAGCCTTACAGTCTAGAAGGGGAAACAGACATTAATATAAAATCGATAGATTACAGATATGTCCATGAGTCATTGGAGCTAGGAAGAATAAAGGGAGCAAGTCAGGGCATCATAGAAGACAGTGGGAGAAGAGCAAAGGAGGGTTTTTTAAGGGAAGTCTTCTTGGAAGAGATGTGCCTTCAATAAGGCTTTAAAGGGGGGTAGAGTCACTGTCTGTCAGATTTGAGGAGGGAGGGCGTTCCAGGCCAGGGGAAGGATGTGGGCAAGAGATTGGCAGAGTGATGATGAGATCGAGGTAAAGTGAGAAGGTTAACATTAGAGAGGCGAAATGTGTGGGCTGTGGTGCAGTAGGAGAGTAGAGAGGAAAGTTAGGAGGGAGCAGGGTGATTGAGTATTTTTAAGGCCATGGTGAGGACTTTCTGTTTGATGCAGAGGTGGATGGGTAACCACTGGAGTTTCTTGAGAAGGGGGGAAACATCGCCTGAACGTTTCTGTAGAAAAATGCTCCAGGTGGCAGAGTGAAGGTGGACGGAGGTGGACGGACAGGGTTGTGGGTGCCAGGAGGTTTGACCCATCTGTACAATTAAGGGCTTCTCAGTCACACAGTCACTTAAGACAGAACACCCCAACCCCTGTTTCCAGTACTGGCTTCCTTGCCAAGCGTAGCATCCCCTTCCTCACAGTTCTCCCCCTTAGGATAATCCCATCATTCACACAAACAGATCCAGACATTACCTCCTTTTTCACATGGCAGCACAGCCTGTGGCTCCATCTGTCAACAACAGGGTGAGTCTGGGGATGGACCTCACTGGGTCTACAATGCAGGGAATGAGTCCTCCGATGGGAAAACACATCGAGTGGCCTTTCTAGAGAGGAAGGGAGGGTCGGATTTGCCTCTTGCTCATCTAGTCCTGAGCTGTGTGCTGCTGGGGGAGTGAAGACTGTGGTGTTTCCTCCAAGGAATTTGGGGGAATTTGGATGGGGCAGCTGATGGGAGTGGGTCAGTAGAGAAGCATCTCAGGCCATCTTGGCCGACACACACTTGGCGTTGTGAGATCTGACACTGTGAGATCTGGCCCCTGAAGACACGCCTGGATGAGTGACTGAGGAGGCATAAGTTTCCCCACCCTGACCTCCTTCGGCAGCCAAGAATCACATCTGTCAGACAATATGGTCTCCAGGAGAACCATTTGTCTGAAAGAAAGGGAGAGATAGTGGGTTGAAAACAATCTAGTTTTGCAAACATGAGTCTCCCCAAAACGTGGATTGCCCAGGAGAGGTGAAGTTTGACATACAGCTACATCCTGCAGCTCTAAACCCTTAATAATAATAATTATGGTATTGGTTAAGAGCTTACTATAAACAGAGTAAAAAAAAAATGTTGGTATTTGTTAAGCGCTTACTATGTGCCAAGCACTGTTCTAAGCACTGGGTAGACACAAGGGAATCAGGTTGTCCCACGTGGGGCTCATAGTCTTAATCCCCATTTTACAGATGAGGTAACTGAGGCACAGAGAAGTTAAGTGACTTGCCCACACTCACACAGCTGACAAGTGGCGGAGCTGGGATTCGAACTCATGACCTCTGACTCCAAAGCCCGTGCTCTTTCCACTGAGCCACACTGCTTCTCTGAAGCAGAGCACTGTTCTAAGCGCTGGGATAGATACAGGGTCATCAGAATGTCCCATGTGAGGCTCACATTTTTTAGTCCCCATTTTTACAGTTGAGGGAACTGAGGCCCAGAGAAGTTGAGTGACTTGCCCAAGGTTACACAGCAGACAAGCGGCGGAGCTGAGATTAGAACCCACGACCTCTGACTCCCAAGCCCGGGCTCTTTCCACTAGGTCACGCTGCTTCTCCTAACTCCGTTAGTCCAAGACAGGCTCATTCTCCTAGAATTGGAGAACCCAGCACAATTGTAAACTGGACAAAATTGAGTCTTTTGTTCCTTTCTTCCAGCACCCCTGCTGAATTACTCTAGAATTGAAGTCCAAAAGGCTCTGCTTCTCAGAGAAGAAGAGGTTGGACAAACTAGACAAAAAAGACTAGGGTGGACTTTCTAGAAAAGCAGCGTGGTTTAGTGGAAAGAGCATGGGCTTAGGAGTCAGAGGTCATGGGTTCTAATCCCGTCTCCACCACTTGTCAGCTGTGTGACTTTGGGCAAGTCACTTAACTTCTCTGTGCCTCGGCTACCTTATCTGTAAAATGGGGATTAAGACTGTGAACCCCAACTTGATTACCTTGTATCTCCCCCAGCACTTAGAACAGTGCCTGACACAAAGTAAGCCCTTAAATACCATAATATAATTATTGTTACTAATGCCATCCTGTGCTACTCCTAACCACTAGACACCTACCACTCTCAAGCCCATGAGCATCCCTTCTCTGGGAGCTGAGGATGAGCACAAAATGAGCTTGCAGACAAGGACTGTGGACAAAGAGAGGTTTGATCCATTCTATTAATTCTATTAATTCTATAAGGGCCCCGAGTCTTCTCCGTTCCACAGTCAGGTCACAGAGAGCCAGTTCCCTGCACAGAGTCCCAGTACCAGTTTCCAGTATCAGCCTCTGTGTTGGGAGTGGCAGCCCCCTTCCCTCTCTTCTCCTCTAGAGATGAACTTTTATGACTGCAAATTAATCAACAAACATATCCATAGGCCACAAACAACTTTTTCCCTTAGAGGTAGCAGCCCAGCTCCTGGCTCCATCTCTCCACAAAGATTAGGGTTAGGAAATCCTGTGCTATGTTTCCGCCCCATGGACATGGAGGGGGTCCCCACTTCCATAGGAGCTACCACTAACAGACATGGAGGGGGTCCCTCTGTAGACAGAGATTTTAAGGGCCCCAGGTCTGCTCAAGTTGGTGAAGCCAAAACCAGCTTCTTGCACACAGCCTGCACTCCTGAGACCAGAACCAGCCATCTTGCTGAGAGTGGCTGCCTCATCCTCATTACTCTCCCCAAAGATAACCCCATCTTTCAGGAAGGCACTCGCATGTGTGTGAGTGTGTGTGAGCGCGCATGCGCGCGCACACACACACACACACACACACACACACACACACACACACACCCTCTGCCCCCTTCCCTTTGACTGGGAATGCACTACAGGGCTCCATCTTTCAATGGTGGGGTACATTTGGGAATTGACCTGACTGTTCAAATAGCAGGGGACAGTCCTTCAAGGTGGGGAGTTGTGATGAGCTGCTTCTGCAGCAGGAGCAATAGCCAGCCAGATTCTCCCCTTGGTCATTAGACCCCAACCTGCACATTGCTGGAGGAGACCTGTGAGGCTTTCTCCTCAGCTTACAGCCAGCTGGACTCAGAGCTAGGGGGTCTTGGGACTCACCATAAAGACCTCCTCTGGGGATGAGGAAGAGGATCCTGGGTCTCAGGGGAGTGAAGCGGCAGTGGAGCTCCTACACTGGCCCCAGTCAATGGACATGTAGAACTGGGGAACCTGAATCAGTGATGCTCAGGGTACTGGTTCTCCCATCCTGCGTTCTGTCAACATCTGCTGCCAGGAAATAACAACATTCACAGCAGGAGTGGGAGTGGTACGGAGGGACAGAAAACTTACTTTTTATATTATTGATTATAAATTATTTATCTTAATGTCTGTCTCCTCTTCTAGACACAGAGGGGGAGACAGATATTATGGATAGGGAAGGTGTCTGGGAGAGTACCGTACTCTTTCAAGGGCTTAGAACAGTGTTCTGCACATAGTAAATGCTCAATAAACACCACTGATTGATTGATTTCTCCAACACTTTCCCCCCACATATGTGGTTAGGTGGACACCCAAGCTGACTGCTCCACTCTGCCCTACTAACACCGGCCCACCCCTCCACTCCTCAGATCCCCAGGAGAGGCTCATTTCACAGGAACTGCAAGTCCAGAACTGATGAGTGAATCGAGCTTTTCTAAATACAATACCTACCTTCTGCTCTCCCACCTGCACCCCTGGGGACTTGGTCTCAGGAACCCCCACGACTCTGCCATCTCAAAGACAAATGCGGTGGAAACAGTAATCAACACCGTGTCCTCCTAACATTAGATGCCTAGGAGTCACAACTGTCTGTCACAAAGCTTCCTTGTCTGGACAAGTGTTCATTCCTTTGTAGGGCTAAGGTTATTCAGGGTGACCCTGCAGATAGGAGGGGGCACAGGAAGATAGGACCTGTCTACAGAATTAAAGGTCTTGAGTCTTCTCGGTCCCACAGTCGAGTCAAATGGCACCTGTTGCCCTACAGAAAGCCCCAGCCCCTGAGCTGGGTGTGGCAGCCCCTTCCTCACTCTTCTCCCCCTTTAAGGTCTCTTACACACACACACACACACACATTCAATTGTATTTATTGAGCTATTATTGTGTGCAAAGCATTGTTCTAAGTGCTAACAAACACACATTCCCTGCCTACAATTACCTCACAGCCACACACATATGCACACACATTAACCTTCCCTTTTGGAGGACTGTGTTAACCATGGCTCCATTTTGACAGCAGGGCATGTCTGGACACTGACCTCTGTCCACATTAGAGAGATGAGCCTCAAGGCTGGAGAGATGTATAGAGTAGTTTCTCTTGAAGTAGTAGTCAGTTAGATTCTCCCCTTGGTCATCCTGCCCTGAGCTGGGTGCTGCCAGGGGGTCATGGCTGTAGGGCTTTGAGCAGATTGGACATACAGTGGGGGATAGGGGGTTGTCCTCATGACTCACTGAGGCTGAGGCTGTGCAAGGTGAACCTGCACACAGCACTGTGTGCACATGGAGATTTGACCCCGCTGTAGAATTAAGGGCCCTGGGTCTTCTCAGACCCACAGTTGAGTCAGACATGACCAGTTCCCTGCACAGAGCCCTGGCCCCTGTACCCCAAACTGACCTCTGTGCTAGTGGCAGCCCCCTCCCCATTATTCTTTCCCCCACTCAACATTTTCTCATACATACAGGACCTTCCCTTGGCAGGGAAAACAAGGCTTTCTCAAGGGTGGGGAAAGTCTGGGAATGGATCTCCATGAGGCCACACTTCAGTGAGTCAGTCCTCTAGGCCAGGGAGATACATTGACCAGTGTCTGTGGAGAGATCAACAGTTGGACAGTCTAAGCTTGGTCATCCTGTGCATTGCTGGGGGATAAGAGGGAGAAAGAGATGGACTCATGACTCACCACCAGGTTCTGCAGTAATCTTCAATCTAGAGCTGTGGAACTAATCTTGAGAAATGACAGGAATACTGATCCTGAGATCCTGGATCTCCCATCCTGCCCCCTGGAAAAAACTGAGAACTGTGTTTGTTAACAGACATTTCAGTCTAGGGGCTGAGAGGAAGAAGCCAGCAGTATTGAAGTAGAAAAGAGATGGGAAGGGAATTTTGGACAGGCCTAGTTTGGAGCCAACACTAGTCTACCATCCCCTAAGACACTGATGCTAATGCCAAGAGAGAATGTATACAGACAGATATGGCTGAATGCTGCAATGTCCTACTAAGACTTCCCCAAGACCTCCCTTACCCCCACATCCCCAATTCTGTTACCCTAAAAACTCCAGTCCCCTCTAGACTTTAAGCTTGTTATGGGCAGGGAATGTGTCTGTCCTATGGGTACTCTCCCAAGTGCTTAGTACAGTGCTTTGCACACAGGAGGCACTCCATCAATCCAAATGATTTACTGAAGGTACAGAACTGCATGCACACTGGATAGAATTCAGTTTCTGGTACAATACCTGCCTTCTATCCTCCCAGCCCACACTGCTATGAACTGGATTTCAGGCAGGAATCTGCACAACTTCTTCTCAGAGAGAAATAGGGGAGACATCCTGATCTCCTCCTGATATTAGAAACCAGCAATTTCCACACTGAGCCCAAAAGGGTCCCTTCTCAGTAAAGGGAGGCTGGTGCAGTGACCCTGCAGTCAGGACTGTTAGTCCCAGAGAGGCTTGACGCATCTATAGAATTAAGGGCTCTGTGTCTTGTCATGCCCAGGCAAATAAGACACAAACTAGCGTCCTGCACAGAGCCCAGGCTCCCGTTCTCCCATGAGTGGCATCCACCTCATCACTCTTCTTTCCCCCATGACACACCACACACCCCTCCCTTCTCTTTGGGGTAGCAATGCAGTCCATTCAGTAAGGGGGAAAATCTGGGAGTTGAGTCTGCCCACACCTTAAGAGATGACCCTTGAGGCCGAGGAGAAACACTGAGCAACTGCTCTGGGGAGATGCCCCTGGTCCTGGAACCAGAACCACCTCAGGTCTGAGAGCCACAGCTTGCCTGGTGGCAAGCAGCATGGCTCAGTGGAAAGAGCACGGGTTTAGGAGTCAGAGGCTGTGGGTTCTAATTCCAGTTCCGCCACTTGTCAGCTTGTCACCTTGGGCAAGTCACTCAACTACTCAGTGCCTCAGTTACCTCATCTGTAAAATTGAAATTAAGACTGTGAGCCTCACGTGGGACAACCTGATTACCCTGTATATACCCCAGCGCTTAGAAGAGTGCTCAGCACATAGTAAGCACTTAACAAATACCAAATTATTATTACTAATAGGAATTCTGGGCATCTGTGCCTATCGCCGCCTGGTGGCAACAGGCACTGGCCTGGAAGGCTGCCCTTCTCA
>NW_024396836.1:0-29554 GCF_004115215.2 Ornithorhynchus anatinus
CCCCCGGCGCTCCCTTTGCTCCCGGCCTGATTTTTTCTCCCAGCTAAACCTCTGCTCCCGGCCCAACCTCTACCCCCGGTTAAACCTCTGCCCCGGCCGGCCCTTTGCTCCCGGCCTGATTTTTTCTCCCGGATAAACCTCTGCTCCCGGTTAAACCTCTGCCCCCCGGCCCGCCCTTTGGCTCCCGGCCCTGATCATTTCTCTCCCAGGCTAAACCTCTGCTCGGCCGGTTAAACGTCTGCCCCCGGCCCGCCCTTTGCTCCCGGCCTGATCTGTTCTCCCGGCTAAACCTCTGCTCTCGGTTAAACCTCTGCTCCCGGCCCGCCCTTTGCTCCCGGCCTGATCTTTTCTCCCGGCTAAAACTCTGCTCCCGTTTAAACCTCTGCCCCCGGCCCGCACTTTGGTCCCGGCCTGATCTTTTCTCCCTGCTAAACCTCTGCTCCCGGTTAAACGTCTGCCCCCGGCCCGCCCTTTGCTCCCGGCCTGATCTGTTCTCCCGGCTAAACCTCTGCTCTCGGTTAAACCTCTGCTCCCGGCCCGCCCTTTGCTCCCGGCCTGATGTTTTCTCCCGGTTAAAACTCTGTTCCCGTTTAAACCTCTGCCCCCGCCCCGCCCTTTGCTCCCGGTCTGATCTTTTCTCCCGGCTAAACCTCTGCTCCCGCCCCGCCCTTTGCTCCAGGCTTGATCTTTCCTCCCGGCTAAACCTCTGCTCCCAGTTAAACCTCTGCCCCCGGACCGCCCTTTGCTCCCGGCCTGATCTTTTCTCCCGGCTAAACCTCTGCTCCTGGCCTGACCTGTGCTTCCGACCTGAACTTTTTCTTCCAGATTAACCTTTTCTGCGGGCCTGAGCATTGCTCCCGGCCCCACCTTTTTTGCGGGTCTCCCTTTGCTCCCGGCCTGATCTTTTTTCCGAGCTAAACCTCTGCTCCCGGTTAAACCTCTGCTGCCGGCCCGCCTTTTGCTCCCGGCCTGATCTTTTCTCACGGCTAAACCTCTGCTCCCGGTTAAAACTCTGCCCCCGGCCCGCCTTTTGCTCCGGCCTCATCTTTTCTCACGGCTAAACCTCTGCTCCCGGTTAAACCTCGGCCGCCGGCGCGCCCTTTGCTCCCGTCCTGATCTCTTCTCCTGGCTAAACCTCTGCTCCCGGTTAAACCTCTCCCCCGGCCCGCCCTTTGCTCCCGGCTTGATCTTTCCTCCCGGCTAAACCTCTGCTCCCGGTTAAACCTCTGCCCCCGGCCCGCCATTGGCTCCCAGCCCCATCTTTTCTGCCGGCTAAATCTCTACTCCTGGCCTGACCTGTGCTTCCGACCTGATCTTTTTCTTCCGGATTAACCTTTTCCGCGGGCCTGACCTTTGCTCCCGGCCCCACCTTTTCTGCGGGTCTCCCTTTGCTCCCGGCCTGATCTTTTTTCCCGGCTAAACCTCTGCTCCCGGTTAAACCTCTCCCCCCGGCGCTCCCTTTGCTCCCGGCCTGATTTTTTCTCCCAGCTAAACCTCTGCTCCCGGTTAAACCTCTGCCACCGGCCCGCCTTTGCTCCCGGCATGATCTTCTCTCCCGGCTAAACCTCTGCTCCCGGTTAAACGTCTGCCCCCGGCCCGCCCTTTACTCCCGGCCTGGTCTGTTTTCCCGGCTAAACCTGTGCTCTCAGTTAAACCTCTGCTCTCGGCCCGCCCTTTGCTCCCGGCCTGATCTTTTCTCCCGGCTAAAACTCTGCTCCCGGTTAAACCTGTGCTCCCGGCCCGCCCTTTGCTCCCGGCCTGATCTTTTCTCCCGGCTAAACTCTGCTCCCAGTTAAACCTCTGTCCCGGCCCGCCCTTTGCTCCCGCCCTGTTCTTTTCTCCCGGCTAAAACTCTGCTCCCGGTTAAACCTGTGCTCCCGGCCCGCCCTTTGCTCCCGGCCTGATCTTTTCTCCCGGCTAAACCTCTGCTCCCGGTTAAACCTCGGCCCCCGGCCCGCTCTTTGCTCCCGGCCTGATCTTTTCTCCCGGCTTAACCTCTGCTCCCGGCCCAACCTCTGTTCCCGGTTAAACCTCTGCCCCCGGCCCGCCCTGTGCTCCCGGCCTGATCTTTTCTTCCGGCTAAACCTCTGCTCCCAGTTAAACCTCTGCCCCCGGCCCGCCCTTTGCTCCCGGCCTGATCTTTTCTCCCGCCTAAACTTCTGGTCCGGCTTAAACCTCTGCCCCCGCCCCGCCCTTTTCTCCCGGCCTGATCTTTTCTCCCGGCTAAAACTCTGCTCCCGGCCCGCCCTTTGCTCCCGGCCTGGTCTTTTCTCCTGGGTAAACCTCTGCCCGCGGCCTGACCTGTGCACCAGACCTGACCTTTTTCTTCTGTATTAACCTTTTCTGCGGCCTGACCTTTGCTCCCGGCCCCACCTTTTCTGCGGGTCTCCCTTTGCTCCCGGCCTGATCTTTTTTCCCGGCTAAACCTCTGCTCCCGGTTAAACCTCTCCCCCCGGCGCTCCCTTTGCTCCCGGCCTGATCTTCTCTCCCGGCTAAACCTCTGCTCCCGGTTAAACGTCTGCCCCCGGCCCGCCCTTTACTCCCGGCCTGGTCTGTTTTCCCGGCTAAACCTGTGCTCTCAGTTAAACCTCTGCTCCCGGCCCGCCCTTTGCTCCCGGCCTGATCTTTTCTCCCGGCTAAAACTCTGCTCCCGGTTAAACCTGTGCTCCCGGCCCGCCCTTTACTCCCGGCCTGATCTTTTCTCCCGGCTAAACCTCTGCTCCCAGTTAAACCTCTGTCCCGGCCCGCCCTTTGCTCCCGCCCTGTTCTTTTCTCCCGGCTAAAACTCTGCTCCCGTTTAAACCTCTGCCCCCGGCCCGCCCTTTGCTCCCGGCCTGATCTTTTCTCCCGGCTAAACCTCTGCTCCCGGTTAAACCTCGGCCCCCGGCCCGCCCTTTGCTCCCGGCCTGATCTTTTCTCCCGGCTTAACCTCTGCTCCCGGCCCAACCTCTGTTCCCGGTTAAACCTCTGCCCCCGGCCCGCCCTTTGCTCCCTGCCTGATCTTTTCTCCCGGCTAAACCTCTGCTCCCGGTTAAACCTGTGCTCCCGGCCCGCCCTTTGCTCCCGGCCTGATCTTTTCTCCCGGCTAAACCTCTGCTCCCAGTTAAACCTCTGTCCCGGCCCGCCCTTTGCTCCCGGCCTGATCTTTTCTCCCGCCTAAACTTCTGGTCCGGCTTAAACCTCTGCCCCCGCCCCGCCCTTTTCTCCCGGCCTGATCTTTTCTCCCGGCTAAAACTCTGCTCCCGGCCCGCCCTTTGCTCCCGGCCTGGTCTTTTCTGCTGGGTAAACCTCTGGCCGCGACCTGACCTGTGCACCAGACCTGACCTTTTTCTTCTGTATTAACCTTTTCTGCGGCCTGACCTTTGCTCCCGGCCCCACCTTTTCTGCGGGTCTCCCTTTGCTCCCGGTCTGATCTTTTTTCCTGGCTAAACCAATGCTCCCGGTTAAACCTCTGCCCCTGGCCCGCCCTTTGCTCCCGGCCTGATCTTTTCTCCCGGGTAAACCTCTGCTCCCGGCCCAACCTCTGCTCCCAGTTAAACCTCTGCCGCCGGCCCACCCTTTGCTCCCAGCCTGATCTTTTCTCCCGGCTAAACCTCTGCTCCCGGTTAAACCTCTGCCCCCGGCACTCCCTTTGCTCCCGGCCTGATCTTTTCTCCCGGCTAAACCTCTGCTCCCGGCCCAACCTCTGCTCCCGGTTAAACCTCTGCCGCCGGCCCGCCCTTTGCTCCCGGCCTGATCTTTTCTCCCGGCTAAACCTCTGCTCCCGGTTAAACTTCTGCCCCCGACCCGCCCTTTGCTCCCGGCCTGATCTTTTCTCCTGGCTAAACCTCTGCCCCCGGCCCACCCTTTGCTCCCGGCCTGATCTTTTCTCCCGGCTAAACCTCTGCTCCCGGTTAACCCTCTGCCGCCGGCCCGCCCTTTGCTCCCGGCCTGATCTTTTCTCCCGGCTAAACCTCTGCTCCCGGTTAAACCTCTGCCACCGGCCCGCCCTTTGCTCCCGGCCTGATCTTTTCTCCTGGCTAAACCTTTGCCCCCTGCCCACCCTTTGCTCCCGGCCTGATCTTTTCTCCCGGCTAAACCTCTGCTCCCGGTTAACCCTCTGCTCCCGGCCCGCCCTTTGCTCCCGACCTGATCTTTCCTTCCGGCTAAACCTCTGGCCGAGGCCGTACCTGTGCTCCAGACCTGACCTTTTTCTTCTGGATTACCCTTTTCTGCGGGCCTGACCTTTGCTCCCGGCCCCACCTTTTCTGCGGGTCTCCCTTTGCTCCCGGCCTGATCTTTTCTCCCGGCTAAACCTCTGCTCCCGGCCCGCCCTTTGCTCCCAGCCTGATCTTTTCTCCCGGTTAAAACTCTGCTCCCGTTTAAACCTCTGCCCCCGCCCCGCCCTTTGCTCCCGGTCTGATCTTTTCTCCCGGCTAAACCTCTGCTCCCGCCCCGCCCTTTGCTCCAGGCTTGATCTTTCCTCCCGGCTAAACCTCTGCTCCCAGTTAAACCTCTGCCCCCGGACCGCCCTTTGCTCCCGGCCTGATCTTTTCTCCCGGCTAAACCTCTGCTCCTGGCCTGACCTGTGCTTCCGACCTGAACTTTTTCTTCCGGATTAACCTTTTCTGCGGGCCTGAGCATTGCTCCCGGCCCCACCTTTTCTGAGGGTCTCTCTTTGCTCCCGGCCTGATCTTTTTTCCCGGCTAAACCTCTGCTCCTTGGTTAAACCTCTGCCCCCGGCCCGCCCTTTGCTCCCGGCCTGATCTTTTCTCCCGGCTAAACCTCTGCTCCCGGTTAAACCTCTGCCCCCGGCCCACCCTTTGCTCCCGGCCTGATCTTTTCTCCCGGCTAAACCTCTGCTCCCGGTTAAACCTCTGCCCCCGGCCCGCCCTTTGCTCCCGGCCTGATCTTTTCTCCCGGCTAAACCTCTGCTCCCGGTTAAACCTCTGCCCCCGGCCCGCCCTTTGCTCCCGCCCTGATCTTTTCTCCCGGCTAAACCTCTGCTCCCGGTGAAACCTCTGCCCCCGGCCCGCCCCTTGCTCCCGGCCTGATCTTTTCTCCCGGCTAAACCTCTGCTCCCGGCCTGACCTGTGCTCCAGACCTGACATTTTTCTTCTGTATTAACCTTTTCTGCGGGCCTGACCTTGCTCCCGGCCCCCCCTTTTCTGCGGGTCTCCCTTTGCTCCCGGCCTGATCTTTTCTCCCGGCTAAACCTCTGCTCCCGGTTAAACCTCTGCCCCCGGCCCGCCCTTTGCTCCGGGCCTGATCTTTTCTCCCGGCTAAACCTCTGCTCCCGGTTAAACCTCTGCCCCCGGCCCGCCCTTTGCTCCTGGCCTGATCTTTTCTCCCGGCTAAACCTCTGTTCCCGGTTAAACCTCTGCCCCCGGCCCGCCCTTTGCTCCCGGCCTGATCTTTTCTCCCGGCTAAACCTCTGCTCCCGGTGAAATCTCTGCCCCCGGCCCGCCCCTTGCTCCCGGCCTGATCTTTTCTCCCGGCTAAACCTCTGCTCCCGGCCTGACCTGTGCTCCAGACCTGACATTTTTCTTCTGTATTAACCTTTTCTGCGGGCCTGACCTTTGCTCCCGGCCCCCCCTTTTCTGCGGGTCTCCCTTTGCTCCCGGCCTGATCTTTTTTCCCGGCTAAACCAATGCTCCCGGTTAAACCTCTGCCGCCGGCCTGCCCTTTGCTCCCTGCCTGATCTTTTCTCCCGGCTAAACCTCTGCTCCCAGTTAAACCTCTTCCCCCGGCACTCCCTTTGCTCCCGGCCTGATCATTTCTCCCGGCTAAACCTCTGCTCCTGGTTAAACCTCTGCCCCCGGCCCGCCCATTGCTCCCGGACTGATCATTTCTCCCGGCTAAACCTCGGCTACTGGTTAAACCTTTGCCCCCGGCACTCCATTTGCTCCCTGCCTAATCTTTTCTCCTGGCTAAACCTCTGCTCCCGGCCCGCCCTTTGCTCCCGGCCTGGTCTTTTTTCCCGGCTAAACCTCTGCCCGTGGCCTGACCTGTGCTCCAGACCTGACCTTTTTCTTGTGGATTAACCTTTTCTGCGGGCCTGACCTTTGCTCCCGGTACTTCCCTTTCTGCGGGTCTCCCTTTGCTCCCGGCCTGATCTTTTTTCCCGGCTAAACCAATGCTCCCGGTTAAACCTCTGCCGCCGGCCTGCCCTTTGCTCCCTGCCTGATCTTTTCTCCCGGCTAAACCTCTGCTCCCAGTTAAACCTCTTCCCCCGGCACTCCCTTTGCTCCCGGCCTGATCATTTCTCCCGGCTAAACCTCTGCTCCTGGTTAAACCTCTGCCCCCGGCCCGCCCATTGCTCCCGGACTGATCATTTCTCCCGGCTAAACCTCGGCTACTGGTTAAACCTTTGCCCCCGGCACTCCATTTGCTCCCTGCCTAATCTTTTCTCCTGGCTAAACCTCTGCTCCCGGCCCGCCCTTTGCTCCCGGCCTGGTCTTTTTTCCCGGCTAAACCTCTGCCCGTGGCCTGACCTGTGCTCCAGACCTGACCTTTTTCTTGTGGATTAACCTTTTCTGCGGGCCTGACCTTTGCTCCCGGTACTTCCCTTTCTGCGGGTCTCCGTTTGCTCCCGGCCTGATCTTTTCTCCCGGCTAAACCTCTGCCCCCGGCCCGCCCTTTGCTCCCGGCCTGATCTTTTTTCCCGGCTAAACCTCTGCTGCCGGTTAAACCTCTGCTCCCGGCCCGCCTTTTGCTCCCGGCCTGATCTCTTCTCCCGGCTAAACCTCTGTTCCCGGTTAAACCTCTGCCCCTGGCCCACCCTTTGCTCCCGGCTTGATCTTTTTTCCGGGCTAAACCAATGCTCCCGGTTAAACCTCTGCCGCTGGCCTGCCCTTTGCTCCCTGCCTGATCTTTTCTCCCGGCTAAACCTCTGCTCCCAGTTAAACCTCTTCCCCCAGCCCTCCCTTTGCTCCCGGCCTGATCTTTTCTCCCGCCTAAACTTCTGGTCCGGGTTAAACCTCTGCCCCCGCCCCGCCTTTTCTCCCGGCCTGATCTTTTCTCCCGGCTAAACCTCTGCTCCCGGCCCGCCCTTTGCTCCCGGCCTGGTCTTTTCTCCTGGCTAAACCTCTGCCCGTGGCCTGACCTGTGCACCATACCTGACCTTTCTCTTCTGTATTAACCTTTTCTGCGGCCTGACCTTTGCTCCCGGCCCCACCTTTTCTGCGGGTCTCCCTTTGCTCCCGGCCTGATCTTTTTTCCCGGCTAAACCAATGCTCCCGGTTAAACCTCTGCCCCCGGCGCGCCCTTTGCTCCCGGCCTGATCTTTTCTCCCGGCTAAACCTCTGCTCCCGGTTAAACCTCTGCCGCCGGCCCGCCCTTTGCTCCCGGCCTGATCTTTTCTCCCGGCTAAACCTCTGCTCCCGGTTAAACCTCTGCCCCCGGCACTCCCTTTGCTCCCGGCCTGATCTTTTCTCCCGGCTAAACCTCTGCTCCAGGCCCAACTTCTGCTCGCGGTTAAACCTCTGCCGCCGGCCCGCCCTTTGCTCCCAGCCTGATCTTTTCTCCCGGCTAAACCTCTTCTCCCGGTTAAACCTCTGCCCCCGGCCCACCCTTTGCTGCCGGCCTGATCTTTTCTCCCGGCTAAACCTCTGCTCCCGGTTAACCCTCTGCCGCAGGCCCGCCCTTTGCTCCCGGCCTGAGCTTTTCTCCCGGCTAAACCTCTGCTCCCGGTTAAACCTCTGCCACCGGCGCGCCCTTTGCTCCCGGCCTGATCTTTTATCCTGGCTAAACCTCTGCCCCCTGTCCACCCTTTCCTCCCGGCCTGATCTTTTCTCCCGGCTAAACCTCTGCTCCCGGTTAACCCTCGGCTACCGGCCCACCCTTTGCTCCCGGCCTGATCTTTTCTCCTGGCTAAACCTCTGCCCCCTGCCCACCCTTTGCTCCCGGCCTGATCTTTTCTCCCGGCTAAACCTCTGCTCCCGGTTAACCCTCTGCTCCCGGCCCGCCCTTTGCTCCCGGCCTGATCTTTTCTTCCGGCTAAACCTCTGGCCGAGGCCTTACCTGTGCTCCAGACCTGACCTTTTTCTTCTGGATTACCCTTTTCTGCGGGCCTGACCTTTGCTCCCGGCCCCACCTTTTCTGCGGGTCTCCCTTTGCTCCCGGCCTGATCTTTTCTCCCGGCTAAACCTCTGATCCCGGACCGCCCTTGGCTCCCAGCCAGATCTTTTCTCCCGGCTAAACCTCTGCTCCGGGTTAAACCTCTGATCTCGCCCCGCCCTTTGCTCCCGAACTGATCTCTTCTCCCGGCTAAACCTCTGCTCCCGGTTAAACCTCTCCCACAGCCCGCCCTTTGCTCCCGGCTTGATCTTTCCTCCCGGCTAAACCTCTGCTCCCAGTTAAACATCTGCCCCCGGCCCGTCATTTGCTCCCAGCCCCATCTTTTCTCCCGGCTAAACCTCTGCTCCTGGCCTGATCAGGTGATTCCGACCTGATCTTTTTCTTCCGGATTAACCTTTTCTGCGGGCCTGACCTTTGCTCCCGGCCCCACCTTTTTTGCGGGTCTCCTTTTGCTCCCGGCCTGATCTTTTTTCCCGGCTAAACCTCTGCTCCCGGTTAAACCTCTACCCCCGGCCCGTCCTTTGCTCCCGGCCTGATCTTTTCTCCCGGCTAAACCTCTGCTCCCGGTTAAACCTCTGCCGCCGGCCCACCCTTTGCTCCCGGCCTGATCTTTTCTCCCGGCTAAACCTCTGCTCCCGGTTAAACCTTTGCCCCCGGCCCGCCCTTTGCTCCCGGACTGATCTTTTCTCCCGGCTAAACCTCTGATCCCGGCCCACCTTTTGCTCCCGGCCTGATCTTTTCTCCCGGCTAAACCTCTGCTCCCGGTTAAACCTCTACACACGGCCCGCCCTTTGCTCCCGGACTGATCTTTTCTCCCGCCTAAACCTCTGCTCCCGGTTAAACCTCTGCCCCCGGCCCGCCTTTTGCTCCCGGCCTGATCTTTTCTCACGGCTAAACCTCTGCTCCCGGTTAAACCTCTGCTCCCGGCCCGCCCTTTGCTCCCGTCCTGATCTCTTCTCCTGGCTAAACCTCTGCTCCAGGTTAAACCTCTCCCCCGGCCCGCCCTTTGCTCCCGGCTTGATCTTTCCTCTCTGCTAAACCTCTGCTCCCGGTTAAACCTCTGCCCCCGGCCCGCCATTGGCTCCCAGCCCCATCTATTCTCCCGGCTAAATCTCTACTCCTGGCCTGACCTGTGCTTCCGATCTGATCTTTTTCTTCCGGATTAACCTTTTCTGCGGGCCTGACCTTTGCTCCCGTCCTCACCTTTTCTGCGGGTCTCCCTTTGCTCCCGGCCTGATTTTTTCTCCCAGCTAAACCTCTGCTCCCGGTTAAACTTCTGCCACCGGCCCGCCCTTTGCTCCCGGCCTGATCTTCTCGCCCGGCTAAACCTCTGCTCCCGGTTAAACGTCTGCCCCCGGCCCGCCCTTTGCTCCCGGCCTGGTCTGTTCTCCCGGCTAAACCTGTGCTCTCAGTTAAACCTCTGCTCCCGGCCCGCCCTTTGCTCCCGGCCTGATCTTTTCTCCCGGCTAAAACTCTGCTCCCGGTTAAACCTCTGCCCCCAGCCCGCCCTTTGCTCCCGGCCTGATCTTTTCTCCCGGCTAAACCTCTGATCCCGGTTAAACCTCTGCCCCCAGCCCGCCCTTTGCTCCCGGCCTGATCTTTTCTCCCGGCTAAACCTCTGATCCCGGTTAAACCTCTGCCCCCAGCCCGCCCTTTGCTCCCGGCCTGATCTTTTCTCCCGGCTAAACCTCTGCTCCCGGTTAAACCTCTGCCCCCGGCCCACCCTTTGCTCCCGGCCTGATCTTTTCTCCCGGCTAAAACTCTGCTCCCGTTTAAACCTCTGCCCCCAGCCCGCCCTTTGCTCCCGGCCTGATCTTTTCTCCCGGCTAAACCTCTGCTCCCGGTTAAACCTCTGCCCCCAGCCCGCCCTTTGCTCCCGGCCTGATCTTTTCTCCCGGCTAAACCTCTGCTCCCGGTTAAACCTCTGCCCCCGGCCCGCCCTTTGCTCCCGGCCTGATCTTTTCTCCCGGCTAAACCTCTGCTCCCAGTTAAACCTCTGTCCCGGCCCGCCCTTTGCTCCCGGCCTGTTCTTTTCTCCCGGCTAAAACTCTGCTCCCCTTTAAACCTCTGCCCCAGGCCCGCCCTTTGCTCCCGGCCTGATCTTTTCTCCCAGCTAAATTTCTGGTCCGGGTTAAACCACTGACCCGCCCCGCCCTTTTCTCCCGGCCTGATCTTTTCTCCGGCCTAAACCACTGCTCCCGGTTAAACCTCTGCCCAAGGCCCGCCCTTTGCTCCCGGCCTGATCTTTTCTCCCGGCTAAACCTCTGCTCCCGGCCCGTCCTTTGCTCCCGGCCTGGTCTTTTCTCCTGGCTAAACCTCTGCCCGCGGCCTGACCTGTGCACCAGACCTGACCTTTTTCTTCTGTATTAACCTTTTCTGCGGCCTGACCTTTGCTCCCGGCCCCACCTTTTCTGCGGGTCTCCCTTTGCTCCCGGCCTGATCTTTTCTCCCGGCTAAACCTCTGCTCCCGGTTAAACCTCTGCCCCCGGCCCGCCCTTTGCTACCGGCCTGATCTTTTCTCCCGGCTAAACCACTGATCCCGGTTAAACGTCTGCCCCCGGCCCGCCCTTTGCTCCCGGCCTGATCTTTTCTCCCGGCTAAACCTCTGCTCCCGGCCTGACCTATGCTCCAGACCTGACATTTTTCTTCTGTATTAACCTTTTCTGCGGGCCTGACCTTTGCTCCCGGCCCTACTTTTTCTGCGGGTCTCCCTTTGCTCCCGGCCTGATCTTTTTTCCCGGCTAAACCAATGCTCCCGGTTAAACCTCTGCCGCCGGCCAGCCCTTTGCTCCCGGCCTGATCTTTTCTCCCGGCTAAACCTCTCCTCCCGGCCCGCCCTTTGCTCCCGGCCTGATCTTTTCTCCCAGCTAAACCAGTGCTCCCGGGTAAACCTCTGCCCCCGGCCCACCCTTTGCTCCCGGCCTGATCTTTTCTCCCGGCTAAACCTCTGCTCCCGGTGAAACCTCTACACACGGCCCGCACTTTGCTCCCGGCCTGATCTTTTCTCCCGGCTAAACCTCTGTTCCCGGTTGAACCTCTGCCCCCGGCCCGCCTTTTGCTCCCGGCCTGATCTTTTCTCATGGCTAAACCTCTGCTCCCGGTTAAACCTCTGCCCCCGGCCCGCCTTTTGCTCCCGGCCTGATCTTTTCTCACGGCTAAACCTCTGCTCCCGGTTAAACCTCTGCTCCCGGCCCGCCCTTTGCTCCCGTCCTGATCTCTTCTCCTGGCTAAACCTCTGCTCCCGGTTAAACCTCTCCCCCGGCCCGCCCTTTACTCCCGGCTTGATCTTTCCTCCCGGCTAAACTTCTGCTCCCGGTTAAACCTCTGCCCCCGGCCCGCCATAGGCTCCCAGCCCCATCTTTTCTCCCGGCTAACTCTCTACTCCTGGCCTGACCTGTGCTTCTGACCTGATCTTTTTCTTCCAGATTAACCTTTTCCGCGGGCCTGACCTTTGCTCCCGGCCCCACCTTTTCTGCGGGTCTCCCTTTGCTCCCGGCCTGATCTTTTTTCCCGGCTAAACCTCTGCTCCCCGTTAAACCTCTGCCCCCGGCCCTCCCTTTGCTCCCAGCCTGATTTTTTCTCCCAGCTAAACCTCTGCTCCCGGTTAAACCTCTGCCACCGGCCCGCCCTTTGCTCCCGGCCTGATCTTCTCTCCCGGCTAAACCTCTGCTCCCGGTTAAACGTCTGCCCCCGGCCCGCCCTTTGCTCCCGGCCTGGTCTCTTCTCCCAGCTAAACCTGTGCTCTCAGTTAAACCTCTGCTCCCGGCCCACCCTTTGCTCCCGGCCTGATCTTTTCTCCCGGCTAAAACTCTGCTCCCGGCCCACCCTTTGCTCCCGGCCTGATCTTTTCTCCCGGCTAAACCTCTGCTCCCGGTTAAACCTCTGCCCCCGGCCCGCCCTTTGCTCCCGGCCTGACCTTTTCTCCCGGCTAAACCTCTGATCCCGGTTAAACGTCTGCCCCCGGCCCGCCCTTTGCTCCCGGCCTGATCTTTTCTCCCGGCTAAACCTCTGCTCCCAGCCTGACCTGTGCTCCAGACCTGACATTTTTCTTCTGTATTAACCTTTTCTGCGGGCCTGACCTTTGCTCCCAGCCCCCCCTTTTCTGCGGGTCTCCCTTTGCTCCCGGCCTGATCTTTTTTCCCGGCTAAACCAATGCTCCCGGTTAAACCTCTGCCGCCAGCCCGCCCTTTGCTCCCGGCCTGATCTTTTCTCCCGGCTAAACCTCTCCTCCCGGCCCGCCCTTTGCTCCCGGCCTGATCTTTTCTCCCAGGTAAACCAGTGCTCCCCGGTAAACCTCTGCCCCGGGCCCGCCCTTTGCTCCCGGCCTGATCTTTTCTCCCGGCTAAACCTCTGCTCCCGGTGAAACCTCTACACACGGCCCGCCCTTTGCTCCCGGCCTGATCTTTTCTCCCGGCTAAACCTCTGCTCCCGGTTAAACCTCTGCCCCCGGCCCGCCTTTTGCTCCCGGCCTGATCTTTTCTCACGGCTAAACCTCTGCTCCCGGTTACACCTCTGCCCCCGGCCCGCCTTTTGCTCCCGGCCTGATCTTTTCTCACGGCTAAACCTCTGCTCCCGGTTAAACATCTGCTCCCGCCCCGCCCTTTGCTCCCGTCCTGATCTCTTCTCCTGGCTAAACCTCTGCTCCCGGTTAAACCTCTCCCCCGGCCCGCCCTTTACTCCCGGCTTGATCTTTCCTCCCGGCTAAACCTCTGCTCCCGGTTAAACCTCTGCCCCCGGCCCGCCATTGGCTCCCAGCCCCATCTTTTCTCCCGGCTAAATCTCTACTCCTGGCCTGACCTGTGCTTCCGACCTGATCTTTTTCTTCCGGATTAACCTTTTCCGGGGGCCTGACCTTTGCTCCCGGCCCCACCTTTTCTGCGGGTCTCCCTTTGCTCCCGGCCTGATCTTTTTTCCCGGCTAAACCTCTGCTCCCGGTTAAACCTCTGCCCCCGGCCCTCCCTTTGCTCGCGGCCTGATTTTTTCTCCCAGCTAAACCTCTGCTCCCGGTTAAACCTCTGCCACCGGCCCGCCCTTTGCTACCGGCCTGATCTTCTCTCCCGGCTAAACCTCTGCTCCCGGTTAAACGTCTGCCCCCGGCCCGCCCTTTGCTCCCGGCCTGGTCTGTTCTCCCGGCTAAACCTGTGCTCTCAGGTAAACCTCTGCTCCCGGCCCGCCCTTTGCTCCCGGCCTGATCTTTTCTCCCGGCTAAAACTCTGCTCCCGTTTAAACCTTTGCCCCCGGCCCGCCCTTTGCTCCCGGCCCGATCTTTTCTCCCGGCTAAACCTCTGGTCCGGATTAAACCTCTGCCCCCGCCCCGCCCTTTGCTCCCGGCCTGATATTTTCTCCCGGCTAAACCACTGCTCCCGGTTAAACCTGTGCTCCCGGCCCGCCCTTTGCTCCCGGCCTGATCTTTTCTCCCGGCTAAACCTCTGCTCCCAGTTAAACCTCTGTCACGGCCCGCCCTTTGCTCCCGGCCTGTTCTTTTCTCCCGGCTAAAACTCTGCTCCCGTTTAAACCTCTGCCCCCGGCCCGCCCTTTGCTCCCGGCCTGATCTTTTCTCCCGGCTAAACCTCTGCTCCCGTTTAAACCTCTGCCCCCGGCCCGCCCTTTGCTCCCGGCCTGATCTTTTCTCCCGGCTAAAACTCTGCTCCCGGCCCACCCTTTGCTCCCGGCCTGATCTTTTCTCCCGGCTAAACCTCTGCTCCCGGTTAAAGCTCTGCCCCCGGCCCGCCCTTTGCTCCCGGCCTGACCTTTTCTCCCGGCTAAACCTCTGATCCCGGTTAAACGTCTGCCCCCGGCCCACCCTTTGCTCCCGGCCTGATCTTTTCTCCCGGCTAAACCTCTACTCCCAGCCTGACCTGTGCTCTAGACCTGACATTTTTCTTCTGTATTAACCTTTTCTGCGGGCCTGACCTTTGCTCCCGGCCCCACCTTTTCTGCGGGTCTCCCTTTGCTCCCGGCCTGATCTTTTTTCCCGGCTAAACCAATGCTCCCGGTTAAACCTCTGCCGCCGGCCCGCCCTTTGCTCCCGGCCTGATCTTTTCTCCCGGCTAAACCTCTCCTCCCGGCCCGCCCTTTGCTCCCGGCCTGATCTTTTCTCCCAGCTAAACCAGTGCTCCCGGGTAAACCTCTGCCCCCGGCCCGCCCTTTGCTCCCGGCCTGATCTTTTCTCCCGGCTAAACCTCTGCTCCCGGTGAAACCTCTACACACGGCCCACCCTTTGCTCCCGGCCTGATCTTTTCTCCCGGCTAAACCTCTGCCCCCGGCCCACCCTTTGCTCCCGGCCTGATCTTTTCTCCGGGCTAAACCTCTGCTCCCGGTTAACCCTCTGCGGCCGGCCCGCCCTTTGCTCCCGGCCTGATCTTTTCTCCCGGCTCAACCTCTGCTCCCGGTTAAACCTCTGCCACCGGCCCGCCCTTTGCTCCCGGCCTGATCTTTTCTCCTGGCTAAACCTCTGCCCGCGACCCGCCCTTTGCTCCCGGCCTGATCTTTTCTCCTGGCTAAACCTCTGCCCCCGGCCCACCCTTTGCTCCCGGCCTGATCTTTTCTCCCGGCTAAACCTCTGCTCCCGGTTAACCCTCTGCGGCCGGCCCGCCCTTTGCTCCCGGCCTGATCTTTTCTCCCGGCTCAACCTCTGCTCCCGGTTAAACCTCTGCCACCGGCCCGCCCTTTGCTCCCGGCCTGATCTTTTCTCCTGGCTAAACCTCTGCCCCCTGCCCACCCTTTGCTCCCGGCCTGATCTTTTCTCCCGGCTAAACCTCTGCTCCCGGTTAACCCTCTGCTCCCGGCCCGCCCTTTGCTCCCGGCCTGATCTTTCCTTCCGGCTAAACCTCTGGCCGAGGCCGTACCTGTGCTCGAGACCTGACCTTTTTCTTCTGGATTACCCTTTTCTGCGGGCCTGACCTTTGCTCCCGGCCCCACCTTTTCTGCGGGTCTCCCTTTGCTCCCGGCCTGATCTTTTCTCCCGGCTAAACCTCTGCTCCCGGCCCGCCCTTTGCTCCCAGCCTGATCTTTTCTCCCGGCTAAACCTCTGCTCCGGGTTAAACCTCTGCTCCCGGCCCGCCCTTTGCTCCCGGCCTGATCTCTTCTCCGGGGAAAACCTCTGCTCCGGGTTAAACCTCTCCCCCGGCCCGCCCTTTGCTCCCGGCTTGATCTTTCCTCCCGGCTAAACCTCTGCTCCCAGTTAAACCTCTGCCCCCGGCCCGCCATTTGCTCCCAGCCCCATCTTTTCTCCCGGCTAACCCTCTGCTCCTGGCCTGATCAGGTGCTTCCGACCTGATCTTTTTCTTCCGGATTAACCTTTTCTGCGGGCCTGACCTTTGCTCCCGGCCCCACCTTTTCTGCGGGTCTCTCTTTGCTCCCGGCCTGATCTTTTTTCCCGGCTAAACCTCTGCTCCCGGTTAAACCTCTGCCCCCGGCCCGCCCTTTGCTCCCGGCCTGATCTTTTCTCCCGGCTAAACCTCTGCTCCCGGTTAAACCTCTGCCCCCGGCCCGCCCTTTGCTCCCGGCCTGATCTTTTCTCCCGGCTAAACCTCTGCTCCCGGTTAAACCTCTGCCCCCGGCCCGCCCTTTGCTCCCGGCCTGATCTTTTCTCCCGGCTAACCCTCTGCTCCCGGTTAAACCTCTGCCCCCGGCCCGCCCTTTGCTCCTGGCCTGATCTTTTCTCCCGGCTAAACCTCTGCTCCCGGTGAAACCTCTGCCCCCGGCCCGCCCCTTGCTCCCGGCCTGATCTTTTCTCCCGGCTAAACCTCTGCTCCCGGCTTGACCTGTGCTCCAGACCTGATATTTTTCTTCTGTATTAACCTTTTCTGCGGGCCTGACCTTTGCTCCCGGCCCCCCCTTTTCTGCGGGTCTCCCTTTGCTCCCGGCCTGATCTTTTTTCCCGGCTAAACCAATGCTCCCGGTTAAACCTCTGCCGCCGGCCTGCCCTTTGCTCCCTGCCTGATCTTTTCTCCCGGCTAAACCTCTGCTCCCAGTTAAACCTCTTCCCCCGGCACTCCCTTTGCTCCCGGCCTGATCATTTCTCCCGGCTAAACCTCTGCTCCTGGTTAAACCTCTGCCCCCGGCCCGCCCTTTGCTCCCGGCCTGATCATTTCTCCCGGCTAAACCTCGGCTCCTGGTTAAACCTTTGCCCCCGGCACTCCCTTTGCTCCCTGCCTAATCTTTTCTCCTGGCTAAACCTCTGCTCCCGGCCTGGTCTTTTTTCCCGGCTAAACCTCTGCCCGCGGCCTGACCTGTGCTCCAGACCTGACCTTTTTCTTGTGGATTAACCTTTTCTGCGGGCCTGACCTTTGCTCCCGGCACCTCCCTTTCTGCGGGTCTCCCTTTGCTCCCGGCCTGATCTTTTCTCCCGGCTAAACCTCTGCCCCCGACCCGCCCTTTGCTCCCGGCCTGATCTTTTCTCCCGGCTAAATCTCTGCTCCCGGTTAAACCTCTGCCCCGGGCCGCCCTTTGCTCCCGGCCTGATCTTTTTTCCCGGCTAAACCTCTGCTGCTGGTTAAACCTCTGCTCCCGGCCAGCCCTTTGCTCCCGGCCTGATCTCTTCTCCCGGCTAAACCTCTGTTCCCGGTTAAACCTCTGCCCCTGGCCCACCCTTTGCTCCCGGCTTGATCTTTTTTCCCGGCTAAACCAATGCTCCCGGTTAAACCTCTGCCGCTGGCCTGCCCTTTGCTCCCTGCCTGATCTTTTCTCCCGGCTAAACCTCTGCTCCCAGTTAAACCTCTTCCCCTGGCCCTCCCTTTGCTCCCAGCCTGATCTTTTCTCCCGGCTAAACCACTGCTCCCGGTTAAACCTCTGCGCCCGGCAAGCCCTTTGCTCCCGGCCTGATCTTTTCTCCCGGCTAAACCTCTGCTCCCGGTTAAACCTCTGCCCTCGGCCGGCCCTTTGCTCCCGGCCTGATCTTTTCTCCCGGCTTAACCTCTGCTCCCGGCCAAACCTCTGTTCCCGGTTAAACCTCTGCCCCCGGCCCGCCCTTTGCTCCCGGCCTGATCTTTTCTCCCGGCTAAACCTCTGCTCCCGGTTAAACCTCTGCCCCCGGCCCGCCCTTTGCTCCCGGCCTGATCTTTTCTCCCGGCTAAACCTCTGCTCCCAGTTAAACCTCTGTCCCGGCCCGCCCTTTGCTCCCGGCCTGTTCTTTTCTCCCGGCTAAAACTCTGCTCCCCTTTAAACCTCTGCCCCCGGCCCGCCCTTTGCTCCCGGCCTGATCTTTTCTCCCGGCTAAATTTCTGGTCCGGGTTAAACCACTGACCCGCCCCGCCCTTTTCTCCCGGCCTGATCTTTTCTCCGGCCTAAACCACTGCTCCCGGTTAAACCTCTGCCCAAGGCCCGCCCTTTGCTCCCGCCCTGATCTTTTCTCCCGGCTAAACCTCTGCTCCCGGCCCGTCCTTTGCTCCCGGCCTGGTCTTTTCTCCTGGCTAAACCTCTGCCCGCGGCCTGACCTGTGCACCAGACCTGACCTTTTTCTTCTGTATTAACCTTTTCTGCGGCCTGACCTTTGCTCCCGGCCCCACCTTTTCTGCGGGTCTCCCTTTGCTCCCGGCCTGATCTTTTCTCCCGGCTAAACCTCTGCTCCCGGTTAACCCTCTGCGGCCGGCCCGCCCTTTGCTCCCGGCCTGATCTTTTCTCCCGGCTAAACCACTGATCCCGGTTAAACGTCTGCCCCCGGCCCGCCCTTTGCTCCCGGCCTGATCTTTTCTCCCGGCTAAACCTCTGCTCCCGGCCTGACCTATGCTCCAGACCTGACATTTTTCTTCTGTATTAACCTTTTCTGCGGGCCTGACCTTTGCTCCCGGCCCCACTTTTTCTGCGGGTCTCCCTTTGCTCCCGGCCTGATCTTTTTTCCCGGCTAAACCAATGCTCCCGGTTAAACCTCTGCCGCCGGCCAGCCCTTTGCTCCCAGCCTGATCTTTTCTCCCGGCTAAACCTCTCCTCCCGGCCCGCCCTTTGCTCCCGGCCTGATCTTTTCTCCCAGCTAAACCAGTGCTCCCGGGTAAACCTCTGCCCCCGGCCCACCCTTTGCTCCCGGCCTGATCTTTTCTCCCGGCTAAACCTCTGCTCCCGGTGAAACCTCTACACACGGCCCGCCCTTTGCTCCCGGCCTGATCTTTTCTCCCGGCTAAACCTCTGTTCCCGGTTGAACCTCTGCCCCCGGCCCGCCTTTTGCTCCCGGCCTGATCTTTTCTCCCGGCTAAACCTCTGCTCCCGGTTAAACCTCTGCCCCCGGCCCGCCTTTTGCTCCCGGCCTGATCTTTTCTCACGGCTAAACCTCTGCTCCCGGTTAAACCTCTGCTCCCGGCCCGCCCTTTGCTCCCGTCCTGATCTCTTCTCCTGGCTAAACCTCTGCTCCCGGTTAAACCTCTCCCCCGGACCGCCCTTTACTCCCGGCTTGATCTTTCCTCCCGGCTAAACTTCTGCTCCCGGTTAAACCTCTGCCCCCGGCCCGCCATAGGCTCCCAGCCCCATCTTTTCTCCCGGCTAACTCTCTACTCCTGGCCTGACCTGTGCTTCTGACCTGATCTTTTTCTTCCAGATTAACCTTTTCCGCGGGCCTGACCTTTGCTCCCGGCCCCACCTTTTCTGCGGGTCTCCCTTTGCTCCCGGCCTGATCTTTTTTCCCGGCTAAACCTCTGCTCCCCGTTAAACCTCTGCCCCCGGCCCTCCCTTTGCTCCCAGCCTGATTTTTTCTCCCAGCTAAACCTCTGCTCCCGGTTAAACCTCTGCCACCGGCCCGCCCTTTGCTCCCGGCCTGATCTTCTCTCTCGGCTAAACCTCTGCTCCCGGTTAAACGTCTGCCCCCGGCCCGCCCTTTGCTCCCGGCCTGGTCTCTTCTCCCAGCTAAACCTGTGCTCTCAGTTAAACCTCTGCTCCCGGCCCACCCTTTGCTCCCGGCCTGATCTTTTCTCCCGGCTAAAACTCTGCTCCCGGCCCACCCTTTGCTCCCGGCCTGATCTTTTCTCCCGGCTAAACCTCTGCTCCCGGTTAAACCTCTGCCCCCGGCCCGCCCTTTGCTCCCGGCCTGACCTTTTCTCCCGGCTAAACCTCTGATCCCGGTTAAACGTCTGCCCCCGGCCCGCCCTTTGCTCCCGGCCTGATCTTTTCTCCCGGCTAAACCTCTGCTCCCAGCCTGACCTGTGCTCCAGACCTGACATTTTTCTTCTGTATTAACCTTTTCTGCGGGCCTGACCTTTGCTCCCGGCCCCCCCTTTTCTGCGGGTCTCCCTTTGCTCCCGGCCTGATCTTTTTTCCCGGCTAAACCAATGCTCCCGGTTAAACCTCTGCCGCCAGCCCGCCCTTTGCTCCCGGCCTGATCTTTTCTCCCGGCTAAACCTCTCCTCCCGGCCCCGCCCTTTGCTCCCGGCCTGATCTTTTCTCCCAGGTAAACCAGTGCTCCCCGGTAAACCTCTGCCCCGGGCCCGCCCTTTGCTCCCGGCCTGATCTTTTCTCCCGGCTAAACCTCTGCTCCCGGTGAAACCTCTACACACGGCCCGCCCTTTGCTCCCGGCCTGATCTTTTCTCCCGGCTAAACCTCTGCTCCCGGTTAAACCTCTGCCCCCGGCCCGCCTTTTGCTCCCGGCCTGATCTTTTCTCACGGCTAAACCTCTGCTCCCGGTTAAACATCTGCTCCCGCCCCGCCCTTTGCTCCCGTCCTGGTCTCTTCTCCTGGCTAAACCTCTGCTCCCGGTTAAACCTCTCCCCCGGCCCGCCCTTTACTCCCGGCTTGATCTTTCCTCCCGGCTAAACCTCTGCTCCCGGTTAAACCTCTGCCCCCGGCCCGCCATTGGCTCCCAGCCCCATCTTTTCTCCCGGCTAAATCTCTACTCCTGGCCTGACCTGTGCTTCCGACCTGATCTTTTTCTTCCGGATTAACCTTTTCCGCGGGCCTGACCTTTGCTCCCGGCCCCACCTTTTCTGCGGGTCTCCCTTTGCTCCCGGCCTGATCTTTTTTCCCGGCTAAACCTCTGCTCCCGGTTAAACCTCTGCCCCCGGCCCTCCCTTTGCTCCCGGCCTGATTTTTTCTCCCAGCTAAACCTCTGCTCCCGGTTAAACCTCTGCCACCGGCCCGCCCTTTGCTACCGGCCTGATCTTCTCTCCCGGCTAAACCTCTGCTCCCGGTTAAACGTCTGCCCCCGGCCCGCCCTTTGCTCCCGGCCTGGTCTGTTCTCCCGGCTAAACCTGTGCTCTCAGTTAAACCTCTGCTCCCGGCCCGCCCTTTGCTCCCGGCCTGATCTTTTCTCCCGGCTAAAACTCTGCTCCCGTTTAAACCTCTGCCCCCGGCCCGCCCTTTGCTCCCGGCCCGATCTTTTCTCCCGGCTAAACCTCTGGTCCGGGTTAAACCTCTGCCCCCGCCCCGCCCTTTGCTCCCGGCCTGATATTTTCTCCCGGCTAAACCACTGCTCCCGGTTAAACCTGTGCTCCCGGCCCGCCCTTTGCTCCCGGCCTGATCTTTTCTCCCGGCTAAACCTCTGCTCCCAGTTAAACCTCTGTCCCGGCCCGCCCTTTGCTCCCGGCCTGTTCTTTTCTCCCGGCTAAAACTCTGCTCCCGTTTAAACCTCTGCCCCCGGCCCGCCCTTTGCTCCCGGCCTGATCTTTTCTCCCGGCTAAACCTCTGCTCCCGTTTAAACCTCTGCCCCCGGCCCGCCCTTTGCTCCCGGCCTGATCTTTTCTCCCGCTTAAACTTCTGGTCCGGGTTAAACCTCTGCCCCCGCCCCGCCCTTTTCTCCCGGCCTGATCTTTTCTCCCGCCTAAACCACTGCTCCCGGTTAAACCTCTGCCCCCGCCCCGACCTTTGCTCCCGGCCTGATCTTTTCTCCCGGCTAAACCCCTGCTCCCGGCCCGCCCTTTGCTCCCGGCCTGGTCTTTTCTCCTGGCTAAACCTCTGCCCGCGGCCTGACCTGTGCACCAGACCTGAACTTTTTCTTCTGTATTAACCTTTTCTGCGGCCTGACCTTTGCTCCCGGCCCCACCTTTTCTGCGGGTCTCCCTTTGCTCCCGGCTGATCTTTTTTCCCGGCTAAACCAATGCTCCCGGTTAAACCTCTGCCCCCGGCCCGCCCTTTGCTCCCGGCCTGATCTTTTCTCCCGGGTAAACCTCTGCTTCCGGCCCGCCCTTTGCTCCCGGCCTGGTCTTTTCTCCTGGCTAAACCTCTGCCCGCGGCCTGACCTGTGCACCAGACCTGACCTTTTTCTTCTGTATTAACCTTTTCTGCGGCCTGACCTTTGCTCCCGGCCCCACCTTTTCTGCGGGTCTCCCTTTGCTCCCGGCCTGATCTTTTTTCCCGGCTAAACCAATGCTCCCGGTTAAACCTCTGCCCACGGCCCGCCCTTTGCTCCCGGCCTGATCTTTTCTCCCTGCTAAACCTCTGCTCCCGGTTAAACCTCTGCCGCCGGCCCGCCCTTTGCTCCCGGCCTGATCTTTTCTCCCGGCTAAACCTCTGCTCCAGGTTAAACCTCTGCCCCCGGCACTCCCTTTGCTCCCGGCCTGATCTTTTCTCCCTGCTAAACCTCTGCTCCCGGCCCAACCTCTGCTCCCGGTTAAACCTCTGCCGCCGGCCCGCCCTTTGCTCCGGGCCTGATCTTTTCTCCCGGCTAAACCTCTGCTCCCGGTTAAACCTCTGCCCCCGGCCCGCCCTTTGCTCCCGGCCTGATCTTTTCTCCTGGCGAAACCTCTGCCCCCGGCCCACCCTTTGCTCCCGGCCTGATCTTTTCTCCCGGCTAAACCTCTGCTCCCGGTTAACCCTCTGCGGCCGGCCCGCCCTTTGCTCCCGGCCTGATCTTTTCTCCCGGCTAAACCTCTGCTCCCGGTTAAATCTCTCCCCCGGCCCGCCCTTTGCTCCCGGCTTGATCTTTCCTCCCGGCTAAACCTCTGCTCCCAGTTAAACCTCTGCCCCCGGCCCGCCATTTGCTCCCAGCCCCATCTTTTCTCCCGGCTAAACCTCTGCTCCTGGCCTGATCAGGTGCTTCCGACCTGATCTTTTTCTTCCGGATTAACCTTTCTGCGGGCCTGACCTTTGCTCCCGGCCCCACCTTTTCTGCGGGTCTCCCGTTGCTCCCGGCCTGATCTTTTTTCCCGGCTAAACCAATGCTCCCGGTTAAACCTCTGCCGCCGGCCTGCCCTTTGCTCCCTGCCTGATCTTTTCTCCCGGCTAAACCTCTGCTCCCAGTTAAACCTCTTCCCCCGGCACTCCCTTTGCTCCCGGCCTGATCATTTCTGCCGGCTAAACCTCTGCTCCTGGTTAAACCTCTGCCCCCGGCCCGCCCTTTGCTCCCAGCCTGATCATTTCTCCCGGCTAAACCTCGGCTCCTGGTTAAACCTTTGCCCCCGGCACTCCCTTTGCTCCCTGCCTAATCTTTTCTCCTGGCTAAACCTCTGCTCCCAGCCCGCCCTTTGCTCCCGGCCTTGTCTTTTTTCCCGGCTAAACCTCTGCCCGCGGCCTGACCTGTGCTCCAGACCTGACCTTTTTCTTGTGGATTAACCTTTTCTGCGGGCCTGACCTTTGCTCCCGGCACCTCCCTTTCTGCGGGTCTCCCTTTGCTCCCGGCCTGATCTTTTCTCCCGGCTAAACCTCTGCCCCCGGCCCGCCCTTTGCTCCCGGCCTGATCTTTTCTCCCGGCTAAATCTCTGCTCCCGGTTAAACCTCTGCCCCCGGCCCGCCCTTTGCTCCCGGCCTGATCTTTTTTCCCGGCTAAACCTCTGCTGCCGGTTAAACCTCTGCTCCCGGCCCGCCCTTTGCTCCCGTCCTGATCTCTTCTCCCGGCTAAACCTCTGTTCCCGGTTAAACCTCTGCATCTGGCCCACCCTTTGCTCCCGGCTTGATCTTTTTTCCCGGCTAAACCAATGCTCCCGGTTAAACTTCTGCCGCTGGCCTGGCCTTTGCTCCCTGCCTGATCTTTTCTCCCGGCTAAACCTCTGCTCCCAGTTAAACCTCTTCCCCCGGCCCTCCCTTTGCTCCCGGCCTGATCTTTTCTCCCGGCTAAACCACTGCTCCCGGTTAAACCTCTGCCCCCGGCCCGCCCTTTGCTCCCGGCCTGATCTTTTCTCCCTGCTAAACCTCTGCTCCCGGTTAAACCTCTGCCCTCGGCCCGCCCTTTGCTCCCGGCCTGATCTTTTCTCCCGGCTTAACCTCTGCTCCCGCCCCAACCTCTGTTCCCGGTTAAACCTCTGCCCCCGGCCCGCCCTTTGCTCCCGGCCTGATCTTTTCTCCCGGCTAAACCTCTGCTCCCAGTTAAACCTCTGTCCCGGCCCGCCCTTTGTTCGCGGCCTGTTCTTTTCTCCCGGCTAAAACTCTGCTCCCCTTTAAACCTCTCCCCCCGGCCCACCCTTTGCTCCCAGCCTGATCTTTTCTCCCGGCTAAATTACTGGTCCGGGTTAAACCTCTGACCCGCCCCGCCCTTTTCTCCCGGCCTGATCTTTTCTCCCGCCTAAACCACTGCTCCCGGTTAAACCTCTGCCCAAGGCCTGCCCTTTGCTCCCGGCCTGATCTTTTCTCCCGGCTAAACCTCTGCTCCCGGCCCGTCTTTGCTCCCGGCCTGGTCTTTTCTCCTGGCTAAACCTCTGCCCGCGGCCTGACCTGTGCACCAGACCTGACCTTTTTGTTCTGTATTAACCTTTTCTGCGGCCTGACCTTTGCTCCCGGCCGCACCTTTTCTGTGGGTCTCCCTTTGCTCCCGGCCTGATCTTTTTTCCCGGCTAAACCAATGCTCCCTGTTAAACCTCTGCCCCCGGCCCGCCCTTTGCTCCCGGCCTGATCTTTTCTCCCGGCTAAACCTCTGCTCCCGGTTAAACCTCTGCCGCCGGCCCGCCCTTTGCTCCCGGCCTGATCTTTTCTCCCGGCTAAACCTCTGCTCCCGGTTAAACCTCTGCACACGGCACTCCCTTTGCTCCCGGCCTGATCTTTTCTCCCGGCTAAACCTCTGATCCCGGCCCAACCTCTGCTCCTGGTTAAACCTCTGCCGCCGGCCCGCCCTTTGCTCCCGGCCTGATCTTTTCTCCCGGCTAAGCCTCTGCTCCCGGTTAAACCTCTGCCCCAGGCCCGCCCTTTGCTCCCGGCCTGATCTTTTCTCCTGGCTAAACCTCTGCCCCCGGCCCACCCTTTGCTCCCGGCCTGATCTTTTCTCCCGGCTAAACCTCTGCTCCCGGTTAACCCTCTGCGGCCGGCCCGCCCTTTGCACCCGGCCTGATCTTTTCTCCCGGCTAAACTTCTGCTCCCGGTTAAACCTCTGCCACCGGCCCGCCTTTGCTCCCGGCCTGATCTTTTCTCCTGGCTAAACCTCTGCCCCCTGCCCACCCTTTGCTCCCGGCCTGATCTTTTCTCCCGGCTAAACCTCTGTTCCGGGTTAAACCTCTGCTCCCGCCCCGCCCTTTGCTCCCGGCCTGATCTCTTCTCCCGGCTAAACCTCTGCTCCCGGTTAAAGCTCTCCCCCGGCCCGCCCTTTGCTCCCGGCTTGATCTTTCCTCCCGGCTAAACCTCTGCTCCCAGTTAAAACTCTGCCCCCGGCCGGCCATTTGCTCCCAGCCCCATCTTTTCTCCCGGCTAAACCTCTGCTCCTGGCCTGATCAGGTGCTTCCGACCTGATCTTTTTCTTCCGGATTAACCTTTTCTGCGGGCCTGACCTTTGCTCCCGGCCCCACCTTTTCTGCGGGTCTCCCTTTGCTCCCGGCCTGATCTTTTTTCCTGGCTAAACCTCTGCTCCCGGTTAAACCTCTGCCCCCGGCCCGCCTTTTGCTCCCGGCCTGATCTTTTCTCCCGGCTAAACCTCTGCTCCCGGTTAAACCTCTGCCTCCGGCCCGCCCTTTGCTCCCGGCCTGATCTTTTCTCCTGGCTAAACCTCTGCCCCCTGCCCACCCTTTGCTCCCGGCCTGGTCTTTTCTCCCGGCTAAACCTCTGCTCCTGGTTAACCCTCTGCTCCCGGCCCGCACTTTGCTCCCGGCCTGATCTTTTCTTCCGGCTAAACCTCTGGCCGAGGCCTTACCTGTGCTCCAGACCTGACCTTTTTCTTCTGGATTACCCTTTTCTGCGGGCCTGACCTTTGCTCCCGGCCCCACCTTTTCTGCGGGTCTCCCTTTGCTCCCGGCCTGATCTTTTCTCCCGGTTAAACCTCTGCCCCCGGCCCGCCCTTTGCTCCCGGCCTGATCTTTCCTCCTGTGCAAACCTCTGCTCCCGGCTAAACCTGTGCTCCTAGCCTGAACTTTGCTCCCGGCCTGATCTTTTCTCCCGGCCAAACCTCTGCCCCTGGCCTGACCTGTGCTTCCGACCTGATCTTTTTCTTCCGGATTAACCTTTTCGGCGGGCCTGATCTTTGCTCCCGGCCCCGCCTTTTCTGCGGGTCTCCCTTTGCTCCTGGCCTGATCTTTTCTCCCGGCCAAACCTCTGCTCTCGGCCAGATCTTTTACTCCGCCCGACCTTTTTCCTCCGGCCTGACCTTTTCGGCGGGTCTGGCCTCTGCTCCCGGTGCGACCTTTGCTCCCGGTCTGATCTTTTCTCCCGGCCAAACCTCTGCTCCCGGCCTGACCTTTTCGCTCAGCTAAACCTCTTCGGCTGTTCTGCCCTTTGCTCCCGGCCTGGTCTTTCCTCCTGTGCAAACCTCTGCTCCCGGCTAAACCTGTGCTCCTAGCCCGAACTTTGCTCCCGGCCTGATCTTTTCTCCCGGCCAAACCTCTGCCCCTGGCCTGACCTGTGCTTCCGACCTGATCTTTTTCTTCCGGATTAACCTTTTCGGCGGGACTGATCTTTGCTCCCGGCCCCGCCTTTTCTGCGGGTCTCCCTTTGCTCCCGGCCTGATCTTTTCTCCCGGCTAAACCAATGCTCCCGGTTAAACCTCTGCCCCCGGCCCGCCCTTTGCTCCCGGCCTGATCTTTTCTCCTGGCTAAACCTCTGCTCCCGGTGAAACCTCTGCCCCCCCGCCTGCCCTTTGCTCCTAGGCCCATCTTTTCTCCCGGCTAAACCTCGGCTCCTGGCCTGACCTGTGCTTCCGACCTGATCTTTTTCTTCCGGATTAACCTTTTCTTCGGGACTGATCTTTGCTCCCGGCTCCACCTTTTCTGTGGGTCTCCCTTTGCTCCCGGCCTGATCTTTTCTCCCGGCTAAACCTCTGCTCCCGGTTAAACCTCTGCCCCCGGCCCGCCCTTTGCTCCCGGCCTGATCTTTTCTCCCGGCTAAACCTCTGCTCCCAGTTAGACCTCTGCCGCCATCCCGCCCTTTGCTCCTGGCCTGATCTTTTGTCCCGGCTAAACCTCTGCTCCCGGCCCGACCTCTGCTCCCGGCCCGACCTCTGCTCCCGGCCTAATCTTTCCTCCCGGCTAAAGCTCTGCTTCCGGCCTGACCTGGGCTCCCGACCTCACCTTTTCATCCGGCCTAACCTTTTCTGCGTGGCTGACCTTTGCTCCCGCCCCAACCTCTGCTCCCCGTGAACCCTTTGCTCCTCGGCTGCTCCGTTTTGTGTCCGGGCCTCCACTTGGCTGTGGGCCTCCCCTTTCCCGGCCCCGTCCCCTTGTCGCCTCGCCCTCCCCACCCCCTTTTGCCCTCGTCGGACCTTTTCCTCTCGACGACCTCTGTTCCCGGGCCCGGCCTTTTTGTCGCCGTGGTCTCTTTTCTCCGGGCCTACCCCTTTGTCCTAGGTCCCCCGGTTTGCGGCCCGTCAGCCGGCTTCCCGGCCCCACCTTTTGCCCTCGTGCCTCTTTCTCCTCCCGGCCCCCCCTTCCCCCTCCCGTCCTTTTGGCGCCCGGCCCCACTCTGTCCCCGGGCCCCACTTTACCCCCAGCACACCCGCCAGTCTGCCCTCGCCCCTGCTTTTTTTTCTTCTCCCCGTCTCGCCATCTCCTCCCGGCCGACCCGTCTCCCTTGGTCTCCTGGGTCCGCCCGGGCCTGACTGTTGCCACGGGCCTCCCTGGTTGCCCTCCCCTCCCCATGGGCCCAGGCTCCCCCCCCACCCCGGCCCCTGTGCGCTGTGGCGGACTGGGCGCCGCCCCATTGTGGGGCCCCTGTCGGCCCCCCGTCGGGTGCCCGGTGCCGCTCCCGGGCTTGGAGGCTCGTCGCTGTTCTCCTGGGGTCCGTTCCCCTTGCTCCCTCGGCCCTCTCCCTGTGTGGCTGCTGCGCTGCCACCCCAGGTGGCGCGGGGGGAGGCGGTGGGGGTGCGTCTGCCTGGGTCACTGGGGGTCGGGAAATCCGTGGGATGAGACGTAGGGCCCTCCCGGGACACCGGTGGTCCGGGCTCCTTGCGGCCGGCCAGTCAGTTCCGCTCGGCTGTGGACACGCGCAGCTGCCCAAGCCCCGCCACCCTCCCCGCCCCAGGCTGGCCCCGACCCCAAGGAGACCCCGCCGCTCCCCCGCCCAGCTGGTCCCCTTTCCCGGCTGGGGGGGGGGCGGTGGGTCCTGGTGGGGCGGGGGCGGCCGATGGTCACGGATGTCACGGGGCCCAGGCCAGGGAAACGCGGCCGCCAGGGAGGGCCGGCGGGCGGGCGGGCAGGGGTCCCGCAGCTGGGCCGGAGGTGGGGGCTGGCTCACTGGCTGGCTGGCTGGCTCACTCTGGCCTTTGTTTCTCTCACCCTGCCAGGCCCGAACCGCAGTGGGGCCTGCTGGCGGCGCCGCCCTGGCCCGCCCGAGCCCGACGCTGGAGGCTGCTGCCCGCCCCTCGGAGGGGCCACCCCGACCTTAGTGGGAGAGGATGGAGAGCACCTGCACGTGAGTCGGGGGGGGGCGCCGGACACTGCGAGTCGCCCTCACGGTCGTCGCCGCCGCCGCCGCCTGGGCAGGATCCGTCCCTGAGCGGCTGGACAGCCAGGCCCCGCCGGACCAGCCGGCCCCCCCCACCTCCTCCTCCCTTGCCCCGACCAGTCGGATGCGTCGGAGGAGGAGGAGGAGCAAGCGGAGGAGGATTCTTCTTCTTCTTCTTCTTCTTCTTTTGGCTTTGGACTCTCCGGCCCCACCAGCCCCCCCCACGGGACGGCCCGGTCTTCCCCCACTTTTCCCCGTCTTTGGCTCTCCCGTCTTGCCCTCGGCCCGGCTCTTTCCCCCTGGCCTGGCCTGGCCTGGCCTGGCCTGGCCTGGCTCTGCGCGCCCTCCCTTCTGGCCCGAGGCGCCCCCCTCGGCCCCGGCCCGGCGCCGTTTCCCTCGTTTCCCCAGCGCTTGTCAGGGCCTCCTCCCAGCGGCTATGGCCCGGCCCTTTAGCCTCGGCTCCCCTTTTGCCCCCTCCTGCCGGCTTTTCGCCCACCCCCCTTTGTCCTGGCCTTGCCCTTTGGCCTCTCGCGCCCCCCTTTCCCCTCTCGCCGCCCCCCTTGTCCTCCCGTCGCCTGGCCTTGGCCTCGGGCCCCGCCGTCTGCCTGCCCTCCGCTTGGTCCCCGGCCTCCGGTCTTCCCGGAGCGCCCGCCGCCCTCGGCTCCGGCCCTCCCCCTCGGCCCTGGCCGCGGGCACCCCTTTTCGGCAGCTGGCCTCCCCGGGCCCCCCCAACCGGCTTCCTCTGGGCTCCCGTCCTCCTCCACTTGCCCCCCGGCTCGTCTTGGCCCCTGCCCTCCCCGGGCTCCCTCTCCTCCCCTGGGTGGGTCCCCAGCTCGCTCCACCTTTGTTCCCCGTCGGTCCTGAGCTCCCGGCCGGACATTTTCTGCGCGTTTGACCTTTGCTCCCGCCTTGCCCTTTGCTCCCTGCCCCACCTTTTCTCCCGGCCAAACCTCTGCTCCCGGCCTGACATTTTCTCTCAGCTAAACCTGTTCTGTCGGTCTGACCTTTGCTCCCGGCCCCACCTTTTCGGCGGGTCTGCCCTTTGCTCCCGGCCTGATCTTTTGTCCCGTCTAAACCTCTGCTCCCGGCTAAACCTCTGCCCCCGGCCCCGCCCTTTGCTCCCGGCCTGATCTTTTCTCCCGGCTAAACCTCTGCTCCCGGTTAAACCTCTGCCCCCGGCCCACCCTTTGCTCCCGGCTGATCTTTTCTCCCAGCTAAACCTCTGGTCGAGGCCCTTACCTGTGCTCCAGACCTGACCTTTTCTTCTGGATTAATTTTTTTCTGCGGGCCTGACTTTTGCTCCCCGGCCCCACCCTTTTCTGCGGGTCTCCCTTTGCTCCAGGCCTGATCATTTCTCCCGGCTAAACCTCTGCTCCCGGTTAAACCTCTGCCCCTGCCCGCCCTTTGCTCCCGGCCTGATCTTTTCTCCCGGCTAAACCTCTGCTACCGCGTTAAACCTCTGCTGCCAGCCCACCCTTTGCTCCCGGCCTGATCTTTTTCTCCCGTCTAAACCTCTGCTTCCCGGTTAAACCTCTGCCCCGGCACTCCCTTTGCTCCCGGCCTGATCTTTTCTCCCGGCTAAACCTCTGCTCCGGTTAAACCTCTGCCCCCCGCCTGCCCTTTGCTCCTAGGCCCTTTTTTTCTCCCGGCTAAACCTCGGCTCCTGGCCTGACCTGTGCTTCAGACCTGATCTTTTTCCTAAGGATTAATCTTTTCTGCGGGCCTGACCTTTGCTCCCGGCTCCACCTTTTCTGTGGGTCTCCCTTTGCTCCCGGCCTGATCTTTTTC